>NW_008629282.1:0-8364 GCF_000691845.1 Merops nubicus
AAGGATTCTATGATTCTATGACATGAGCCTCATGTGATCCAAAAAATGTGTGCCCTCGTTAGCATTGTAATCAGCCTAAGCTTGATAACCCACTTCTCAGCAATACTTGTCCTCTCAGGTTCAGCACTGCACTAATGTGATGGGATATTTTTTTTTGTCCATCTTGGAACACACACAGAGACTTGGAGCTTGGTAATGTCTCAGTTGTTTTGTTTTTAGCAGCTCTGTAAAGAAATCCAGCAACATCCAGCTGCTCTTGTAGAAGCGGTAGTTCAAAGTAGTCCGAAATAATATTTTGCCATATTTTCAGGTGCCTGTTTCTTTTCTGCATGGATAATAGTCTGAATATTGCCTTCTGTGATTGCTTAGCTGATCCCATTACACGCTGCTCACATGTATCTGAACACAACACTTTCAGCAAAAGTTGATGGACAACCTTGTTTGCCAAAAATGAAAAAGGATCATCAGTAAGATAGTTTTACCTTGTCAGTGAAAGCAATTACACATGACATCAAAACACTGATACTCCTTTTGAGAAAAATTCTTTTGGGGACACTGTATCAGTGGTACTAATTATCAATTTTAACAGGAATAAGTTTCCATATTATGTGTATTAATCATTATAATTCCTCTGAGTCTCAGTAGATATAACCACAATTTTGTTCAATTGCCAAACGTATTCTGTAGGCCTAATATTTCTCCTCTTCATCCATTTCCAATAACATGGGATTTCTTTAATAAATACTTGACCGTGATATAGTTTCCCTTATAGATTCCCTACATTTGATAAGATAAATACAGTGGTGACCTTTATAACAGTAAAATGAGAAAAGTTCTGTGAGGTTCTAATCCCCACCAACATCAAGCACACGTAAAGTGCAAAACCATTGTCTCCACCTGTGGAAAAAGCAAAAGCTTACTCAGTTGTTTCCATTCGTGATATTCTCCCTAGAGAGTTTCTGGGGCTGAATGTCTCTGTGAAATAAATTATTCTGAGGAGATTATGACACAGCCCTCTTCACCTGTGGAAAAAGCCAAAGCTTACTCAGTTGTTTCCATTCATGATATTCTTCCTAGAGAGTTTCTGGGGCTGAAAGTCTCTGTGAAATAAATCATTCTGAGGAGATTATGACACAGCCCTCAATCCTCTCTGTTTCCATCTGAAGTTCTTAAATTGTGTAGATCCATATCACTCTGACTGTAGATGTCCACTGCTTGAAGACAACACTTTTTGTTTATGGAGACAATTGAGATCACATTAGCATTGTCAGGTTTTTCAGTAAAAGCCATAAGAAATCATTTAGGACTCTTATGGCCCAGCATCTGTAGGCTCCTCCCTCCATATATTGAATGGGGTGAGCAGATGGAGAAAAGAAGGCGGCTGCTGCTGGGATTCCTTACATAAAACAGAGTAAGTAAGCAGCTCCCTCTCAGTATTGGGGGTAAGCAACTGATATGACATGGTTGTGGTGCTCCCCATTGAGACAATGAATATTACTGCTTTGGCACCAGAAAAATCCTAGGTGGAAACTGTCTTCAGAACTGTGCATGGTTCTTCGCTCCATTTGAACAGATGCATTAAAGTAGAAATAGCTGCTGAGAAGGGTGATGGTACAAAGGAAAACTTGTTTTATTAGAGGAATAAAAGAGCTTTACTTTAATAGTCTCACAAAAAAGCTGAGAAAAGGTATATTACTGCCTGTAGATAAATGAAAAGTAAATTCCATGGTGGAAAGCATCTATTTAAGTGGAAAGATAATGGCCACAATCAGAAGTCAATGCAAGCAAACCATTATTGTATTTATGTTAGAAATTAAAAGATTTGGTGCTGGCTTCTGGAATATTCTTGTCTATTGGAGCAGTGCTCACAAAATCCTGACTGATTTTAAAATGAAGCTTCACCAGTTTTTGAAAGGGGTTAGATGATGTGGCATCTGTGGTTATCGGGGGACTAGACCCAGTGATCTAGCAGATCCTTTCTAACTGTGTGCACAATAAGATAGTTTCATGCAGAGCATCCCCTCTCAAATGGAAATCAAAAAGAATGTGATTGAATTCATCATCTTTATCAGTCTTTTGGCTAAAATTTGAATGCTAGTTACTGCAAGACCAAGTTTTCCCTGTGTTGTAGGAAATGCACAGTCCTATGCTTACTTTTAATGATGGTCAGAAATTGCTGGAATAGAGGGAGATGTCAGGAAAATAAAAAAGGTCATGTTACTTTTTCTCTGCCCTGAGAGTTGAACCTAATGGAGGAATGTAGGCACTAGCTTTGCCATCAAAGATCTCTCAAAAGGGGGAAAAGCTGTTCACTCTACAATGGATTCAGTGCCTGAAGATATGAGAGGATATGGGAAGCAGGTCTAATCTTTGTTCCTTTTCCTTGGCAATGTTAATTTGTGAAAATACTCTCTGTGCCCCCAAATCCAAGTCTTCCTCTGCTGATTTCACTTTCTTCTCTCCAGTCTTTAAGCAAAGCAATGTGATATTACAATTGGCTTTAGACTGAGAAGTTGCTGTGCTAGCTAAAAAGTTGGCACCACACCTTCTATTCAAAATGCTGCACGTTGGTGGTGTCTGTTCAGATAACCTCTAGCTACAGTTGAGTAATACCACAAATGGGGAAAACCCTAGAGAAACAGGAAAATCCCTAACTGTTTGTGCATTGTGTAAGTGTATTTTGCTTAGGCTCTTTGCCAAAGCAGATATGAATCAAAGATGCTCTCTGTATAGGAGTAAAATACACTATCAGGTTCAGGATCTTATTTTTGCATAAAAGACACCCACAGCCTTTGTGAAAGGGGAAGAAAATTTCCATTCTGGTTTTAGTGTGTTATGTTTTTCTATTGCATTCATTACCGAAAATTCCTGAAAACAAAAGATATAGAAAGTGGGAGAGGAACTCGTTTAATTTATTTGACTTCTTCTTTGAAACAAATGGTGTTTTTTTACAATTTTGCAAAATTATTGTAAAAGAAAATAACACCCCCTCCCCTTGGTATTGTACAAGAAATAGTTATTAAAAAAAAAAAAAAGGAATGGAGCTTTGACCAAATGGTTGCTGTAACTGGCAAGTGTTTCTGCAAATGTCTATTTATGTAAACTTTGCAACAACTCCTCACCCAGAACAAAAACCAAGTGCCCGAGAATGACAAAACATCTCCTCATCAGAACAAAAATCACTGAAGGAGCTATTTCTTTTTTTTGCCATAGAGAAGATGAGAAAATAAACTCAAGATGGTACTAGAAAGTGCTCAGATGCTAGGACTCATATGAGCAATACTGAAAACCAGTAATTAATTAGTATAGACTAGGAGGCATAAGAGGATTTCTGCATTGTCCCCTAGCCCCACAGAAATGAGTGGTTTTTTTGTAATGTTTGTAACTTCTGATAATTTGTTTACACAGCATTTGCATTTTTCAGGTATCACAACAGAGGCTCCAGAGCACTGGCCTTCTTTAAGTAAATGGTTGACTCCTCTGATTTTTGTGAGACTTTTGTTGTTTGCTTCAATGGAATCTTGATTTTTTCCTATTGTATTTTTGCACCATGATTGTAAACAGGAAGAACTGTTAGCATAGTTAGTTTAAAGACAATGTTCTAAGAAATTTTGACTGGCCACTGGGAACTCTCGCAAGACACCTAAGCAAATGATTTTCAATAGTCTGCTTGCAAAATGGAAAGTTAAAAAATATGGAAGAATTTGCTAAATGATCAAAGTCATGAGAGATTAAATTATTTCAGTAAGCAGCGGCTCAGCAATCAGTTAAGCCATCTTCTAGGTGTTCTGGAAAGATAGATCCCTAACTCACTCCCTCGACTTTTTGCAGCCATTTTGTATATTTATCTGTTCCACTCCCTAAGGCCATGGAGAACCTCAAGTAAGAGACTGAATTCAAACTGTCCTTCTGCATACTCTTGCAGGGTTTGATTAGAAATTATTCAAAATTAGGGCTTTGAAATAGCAGTTGAAATTCTGGTAGTGTTATATGAGCTGGCATATTCCACTTTTATTGGTCTAGTGATACACTGAATTATTCAGAAAGCTATAGCCTTCTTTCTGTTGATGAATGTGCATTGGGAGAATCAGAAAAGTACCAATGAAGCTTTTTTTGAGGGGACAGAAATAATTAATAAATGACAAATATTTCTATGAATATGTTACAGCAGAAATGAGGTTATGTCAGTTACATTTTTCAGTCCTTCGGGGGGATTTGGGGAATTTATGAAACCATTGGAACAGAAGCAGCTCAGTTTTAGAAGAGTTTGATTTTCTTTACGGAGTCGTAGAATGGTTTGTATTGGAGGGGACCTTTAAAGGTTATCTAGTCCACCCTGCCACAGGCAGAAGCATCTTTAAATTGAACAGGTTGCTCAAAGGCCCATCCAACCTGATCTTGAATGTTTCCAGGGATGAGGTATCTACTACCTCTCTGGGCAACCTCTTCCAGTGTTTCACGACCCTCGCTGTAAAAAGTTTCTTCCTAATAGGCTGTATCTACCCTCTTTTAGTTTAGAACCATTACCTCTCGTCCTATTGCAACAGGCCCTACTTTGAGTGTTATAGAATCAGTTTGGGTCAGAAAGGATCTTAACAATAATCTAGTTCCAACCCCATGGGCAGGGACACCTCCCATTAGACCAGGTTGTGCAAGGTCACATCCAGCCTAGTCTTGAACACATCCAGTGATAGAGCATCCACATCTTCCCTGGGTAACCTGTTCCAGTGTCTCACCACCCTCACAGTGAAGAACTTCCTCCTTACTTCAAGTCTAAATCTACTCTCTTCCAGTTTGAACCCATTGCTCCTCATCCTACCACTACAAGCCCTTGCAAAAAGTCCCTCCCCAGCTTTGTGGTAGGCCCTCTTCAGATACTGGAAGGCCACAATGAGGTAACCCTGGAGCTGCCTCTTCTCCAGGCTGAACAACCCCAACTGTCTCAGCCCATCCTTGTATGAGAGGTGTTTCAGACCCCTGAGCATCTTTGTGGATCTCCTCTGGACCTGCTCCAACAAGTCCATGTCTTTCTTGTGTTGGGGGTTCCAGAGCTGGACACAGTACTCCAGGTGAGGTCTCCCCAGAGCAGACGGGCAGAATCATCTCTCTTGGCCTGCTCGCCACGCTTCTTTTAATGCAACCCATGATACATGTCAATATGTGTTGATGTATTACTGTGTAGAAGCAGCCAAAGTAATATCTTTAACAATGTCATAAGTAATTTTCATGATCTTTAGTCTATGAAAGTATCTGACCACCTCTGTCTTATTATAAAGTGTTTTTAAATACCATCTTTTATGCATCTTCACTTTTATGAGTCATGGTGACAAACTGCCAAACAGATGACAACTTGCCTTCAGAGGTGATTATTAAAAATAAAAATGCCAAAAGGACAAAGAAATGAGAACTAGTACAGGCTAGATACTGGTCACTGGTTTTCTAAAGGCCTTCTTTGAAAACAGGCATATCTAGCTGAGAACTTAAAAGCAGCAAAAGAGGACAGAAAACACACTTCTCAGGTATTCTAGGCAGCTGCCACAGGGTAGCTAACATGCTGTCATTTCTCACCTGCAGCAAGAATATGGTTTTGCTCTACAGCTGTGCTTATGAGGAGGACAGAATGTGGACAAAAGCCTCACAGAAGACCAACCAATTGTTATTTTATGATGCGCTATTGCTTACTGAGGCTGCTGCCTCCGTGGTTGTCTACAACTTGAAAACTTCCCAATGTCCACTGAGAGACTTTTGCTGGCTGTAGAACTTGCAGATTGTTGGATTATTGATCTTATAAGACCCTAAAACGTTCTAAGAGGGCTGAAAGCTGCCAGGCTGTTTGAAAGCAGAGGAGACAAAGTACTGCCTACTCCTTTTGTGGGTGTGACTAAGGTGTGTTTGTGAATGAGATGCTGGTTTTAAAGGAAAGCAGAGGGAAAAATATATGCTGTATACAAAGGAATACTGATATAAATGCTGTGTCAGAAACTTGAATGCCAGAACAGCAGAAAACAGTATTTGTTGCCTAAATAATAGCCTTTATTTAGAATGTCATGCATAGTAGTTAAAAAAAGATTTGCTATTTTTAAACTCTACAGAATTTTAGTGTATGGCTAAGTGTTTATTTTACTTGGAAAATAAGTGTAGTCTATCTCAATGAGAGCTGGAAACTTTTTAAAATCTCATTGTCAGGTTCACTGTTCCCCTCACAAAAACACTTTCCCACTTAAACACAGTAAATACTGCACCTGAGTAATTTAATTTTCAGGATTCTGAGCCAGATAGTTCTCAGAAATGAAAAGGCAAATCTTATTTCTAAAAATAATTTTCAGTTGCTGTAATACTTCCTTCAATTTGCCTACCATCATCTTCTAAAAATCACGTGATATTCAATAGCATTCTAGATATCGTCCATTAAAAATTACTTGGTTTCTTTGCCCAGGTATGAAGAAGTCTATTATAAAGTTTGACAAAACAATAAATAAGCTATTGGTCAGTGTGAATAGCAGTACCTGATAAAATAATGCCTGTATTTGATGGAATTGTTACACTTGTTAAAATAATTGCACCTCAGTAGAAATACATGATGATAAGGATGATGCTGATTATTTCTCCCCATGTGTATTAGGCTGTCATATGCAGTAGCAATGTGCATTTGCACTGTATCCAAAAATATATTTTTTTAAAAATTATTTCTGTTGTGTACTGTGAATATGTTTACTCATTTAAAGTATGTTTATATTTGTGTACAATGATCAAGCAATATTTATTTTTATTATGTCAACTTTCTTCTTTTGTTTCTGTTTGCAGGGGATTCATTGTAAAGGCAAACCCTCCAGTGAGTATACATCATCCATCATTTCACTACATTTGTTTTTGAAAGATAAAGACAATTTACTGGTGTCATCAGATCACTGTCATGACAGGGTATTTGCCACCAGTTTCCTTATATGAAATACTCGAGATTGGTAGGCTCTGATAAATCATAGATTAATAATTGACTGTGCATTGTTGCTTTATAATTTTCCTTACCATAAATGGTCCTTGGGAGAATTTGCGTAGTCCTTTCACATGTTTTTATTGCTTCTACTTATTACTATTATTATTATTACTTCTACTATTATTATTGCCTAGAGTAACAATACAGGCTCTGGAGTTACCTGAACTCTGAAACCTCCATCAATCACTCCTCCAGAACACACAGGCACTTGACAGAGAAGTACAAGCAGCTGCCTTGCAGGCAGTCCACTCTGAGAGGACAGTCCTAGCTGGAGGCCCAGCTCTGAGCACTGCTTGTCTCCAAGGTGCCTTTCCTAGATCCATGTGGAAAAGAGTCTACAGACAGGGAAGAGCTAAGATGATGAGTCACAAGCCTGTGAGGTCCCATGTGATGCATGGGATGTGAGCTGAATGTCAGCTGTCACGAGTCCTACTCTGAACACGTGGCATTTATGGGACACATGTTGAGACCAGGTATTTGATCAGTGGCAAATCTAATACAGCAGCAGCTTTCTGAGGAGAAGAGCAGTGAAATGGAACAAAGCTGTTATGACTTAAAAAGCCAAGTGCTGAACAGACACAAGTATTCCCTTGCCTAATCTCGTGCCCAGATTCTGACACTGTGCAGTAGCCTTTCAGGACAACAACATGCCCCTGGCTCATGTCAGTACAGTCAATGGAGATCGTAACTGCCACTCCTCTGACTAAGAGGTGTCCTCTTAGGGTTTACAGCTTTCCAAATTTAGCCTTAACTGGCACATGTCTAGTGATGTTATGGGATATTTTCTTAAATTTCAACCACCTTCCATGCTGTCTCCTGTAGGGTCAGTGTCATATCAGACAGCTGTATAAAAGTGTTTCACACAGCCTAGGAGATCTCAGGTAGCCCCAGTCACCAGCAGTCTGGGAAGAAAGCAGATGTTAGCCCTGTTGGATTTGCCCTGGTGGCTGAAAGGAGAGGAGCACCACAGGGTGACTCAGAACAATGTTCTATGGGTTGTGAAATTAAAAAAAGAGAGAAATGGTCTCTGATGGGATAGGGAACAAACGTATTTATTACATTTCAGTCAGTTATAAGAACATGTTCGAGCTATGAAGCTTAAATTATCGTTGGATTACAAAAAAACATGGAGAGACATTTGAGAGGTGCTACTCCTCAATGTCTACCACCATGCAGGAGGCAGCAGGGAAGGCCCTGTGCAGAGCCCAGAATGCTCTCCTGAAGAGGGAGGGACGTCGCTTCCGAGGCGGGATGCTGGTGGGGGCAGAAGCTGCTGTGGGAGGGTTGTGAGGCAGGGAAGGAGCCGCTGCAGGCTCCTGCGCTGCTGGGACGACGACAGCGGTGCACGCCTCTCCTCTCCGTTCTTCAGC
>NW_008629282.1:8981-9282 GCF_000691845.1 Merops nubicus
TGTGCCGGAGCTGTGGGTGCCACTGCCTGCCTTGGGAGATGCAGCAGGGACAGCAGCCTGGGTGCTCTGTCCTGTCCCTGCTCCTGGGCAGTGTCACTGTGACCCAGCCCCAGAGCATGGTGGGGAAAGGATTTGAATCCAGCTGGCAGCTGGTCACAAGTGGTGTTCCACAGGGTTAAGGACTGGGACCACTTCTGTTGAATATCATCATCAATGATCTTGATGAGGAGAGAGAGTGCACCCTCAGTGAGTGTGCAGACGACACTAAGCTGGGTGGGGGTGTTGATCTGTTTGAGGCTGG
>NW_008629282.1:9532-13186 GCF_000691845.1 Merops nubicus
TGGCAGCACCATGTTCCTGGGTGATGTACTCTAGGTGATCCTGCTCTGTCACAGGGGTTGGAGCAGATGATCTTTTGAGGTCCCTTCCAACCCCTAACATTCTGTGAATCTGTGTGGATCTGTGAGATGGAGGGAAAGAATGCAGCTGTGAAAGGAAAGAAGCTAAACAGTGTCACCTGAAAAAGACTCTGTCCTCTGCTGGTGAGCAACCATTGGTGGATGGTTAAAGGATTGTGAATGCATCTTTTTAGGATTAGGCAGCCAAGCTGCCAGTTACACAAATCACATGGAAGGCAGAAGAAGAAACAGGGATTTTGACCTTTGCTCTGCCTAGTTGAAGCCTGCCTTCATGTCCTTGGGCAGCACAGGCTGAGGAAAGCAAACCCTTCAACTCTGGTCTCAAAGGGAAGGACCCTTGCAATACTGTCGGTTATGATCTAAAATCTGTTCTGGGTACTATAGAAATGTCTCCACTATCTAGATGGACTCACTACAGATACCAGGAGGTGGTGATTTATTCCACTTATCTTAGGACCAGGTGATTTATGTCCTGGGGGGGAGGTGAGAGGGGTTATCCCTCTGCGTTGACTGTCAGAGGTGCATAGATGATGTACATAAGCTTAAACTAGATGTTTAGCTCTTAGCTGGATGTAGACTATGGGCACTGAAGAGTTTGTAAACTAAAGATCTTTATCTTTTGAGGTGATGCACATGAAGCAGAGCTGGCTGTAGATTTTCAGTGTTGCCTGAAAACGACTTATCAGCTATCTCTAATACAAATAACATGTAGGATGACTCAGTCTTATAGAGGAGGTGCAAGAAATTTTTTTTTAGTCTTCATCTTAATTCACTTGTGCAACAGTGGGTGTAGACTCATTTCCATACTTCCTTTTCTATAGTAATAAAAATAAATTATTTGAGGTAAAATTACCTTAAAAGGCCTTAACTGTATAATAGAAAACATTTGAAGTAGTTATTGCTTTCAGTTGCAGCAAAAATATTATTTCCTAGAATTTGCATCTATCAGCTCAGTAGTATTTGGCAGTGTAGCTTTGACTCTGCCTTCTCCCTCCTCCTCTTCTAGACTATTAGCAGTACATAAGGACTATGGTAGTATTTGAAATTCACTGTTATATATCCAGATATTTTTATGAATTTCATGATTTTTAAAAAGCTTTACATTCTCAGAAAAATGCATTTGGCACACTATATCGTGTTGTGCAGGATCCTTGGAAGTCTGAAACATTTTCTAAATGTACAACTGTGAAAGCCTTCTAATTCACTGGGCACTGAAATCTATTGTGAAAGAGAGGCTGTCAGTCTGAAATTAAATCAATTTCATAACTGGTGTAAGTACTTTTCAGTAGTGAATTTTGGTATTTAGTAACTGAAGTGCACCATGTGGTTTTCTTAGGAGAGCGTATCTAGCTTGTTTATGAATATATTGACTCACCCTAATGCATAGGTGCAGCAGATACTCTAGTAACTCATATGCAAATAGGTTTCAAATGCTACTGCAATTTATGCTTATGGAATGATGCTCCAGTGAAGCAATTTTTGTGTGCTTCAGATATACTCACAGATCTAGCACTGTAATCCTAAGTATTTCAGATTCTTGCAATTCACATAGGGAAGAAAGATCAGAGAAAAAAAACCCAGGGTTTTCTATCAGGCCTGGACCTTTTATTAATGGGTTTTCTCTGAAATTTTTGTTGCTGCTCTCCAATTTCACTTTTTGCCTGAGGCTTCAAATTATCTGTCTAATCATTTCTATTGTGTATTCGTTGCTGAGCCCTGACTTTTATAATCCAAGTATAGAGGAGGTATGTTGTGCTGTTGTGGCAGTTCTGGGTTGATTGCTGCATCATCAGATTAACAAACAAACTGCTGTGGTTGAGGTGATGGCATAACTACAAGGAAAGTGTCTACATGCTGAATGATAAGCCTCAGCTTCCTTATACCTGAGCTTATATGTGTCCATAATTAAGGAACCTTCTATTACTGCAACAATCCCTCCCTCATGTAGGGCTAATTACAGTTATAATTCATAAACATACAATTTGGGCAAGATTTACTCAGCAGATAGTTTGTGTAGCAAGATGCTTCTTTATGTTTTCTGAGAGGTAGATGAAACTATTCATGGGAAAAGAGGTGTGTGTTCTGGAGGAAACTCTAAGGGGCAGATTAAAAGATTATAAGGTGAGAGTTTACTGAAGAGTTAGTCAGAAATGAGTCTCATACTGGGATAATTTATAGAATGAAAATTATTTTCTGTCAGCTCTTCCTTGTATCACATATTTATTGTGATCCAAAACTAATATCCTCATGCATGATATGTTCCATTTAAATTACTATTAATGAATTCTGCAGCACCTTTTGCAATTCTCAGAACGTATCATAAAATTAATAGGAAAAAATCCAAAGTGGAAGTGTAATTTCATTTTATCCAGTGTATTACTTATTTGTTCTCAGTTTGAAGAGAGCAGCTGTGATCAGGGATGACAGTGTCCCTGTTTACAGACAGACAGTAGTTCCCTAAAACTGTGTGTATCTGCCTGATAGTGATCCAATGTCAGTAATGCACCTAGGTATGACTTAGGATTCTCCTGAGATAGTTCCAAGCCTCTGACATGTTAATGCCATACCTCAGGCAGTAATACCCCAGGACCAAATTCAATTAAACCATAGTAGTCTATCCTAAAAAGAAGCAGGGTCAAATAATATAGTCAAATTTACCCAAACAGAATACTTTGTAAAGAACTGTCAGCTTTGATAATGTATATATACGTATACCCCTTGCTTTTCCCTTAAATAATTCCTATGCAGACATGGGAATGGGCAAGATTATACGCCTGGACCCAGAAATTTAGGCCAACAACTGAGAAATTAAGCAGAAATAGTTGTTCTTGAATACCACTTGGTATCTACAGCTGCATGTCATATGATACAGTCATGAAAATATCTTTTAGAGCAAAGAGACAGGGCTAAACCTAATAACCAGTTATCACATTATTAATACTAATTATTGGGTAGTTCTGCAATATAATAGACTCCTAATTAACTGTGGTGGATTGATTGGGTGTTGTACAATAACTCCATCCTGAAAGACCTTCAGGATTATTGCACCACCCATTCTCGGAACACAGAATACAGTGTTCACATCTGGCTGCTGGGCACTGTGCTTCTTAAGGCTGCCTCATCTCTATGGAAACATGTTTACAAATGCTTCAAAAGTCACTCTACTCCACTGCTTTTAAAACCCAACTTGTATATTTTGAATGGACTGTGGTTTTTATCTGGTTTGCACATATTGTCTTCTCTCACTGGCTCTACAGTCAGTTGAGGTAAAGTGGCTTTGTTTTTCCATACTTTTCCACTTGGTTCATATCACCATATCCTGTTGCCTCCAGAGATGCTTGTTGGCACAAAACCAGGAAAATAGAACGGAGATCCAGGTGTGAAGTGTTGGTCTTTTCTGACTTTTGATCTGTATCATGTAGGACTTAATTCTCCTGATACCAAGGGTGAGGGCACCAGACGCATTCAAGCCAAGGTACCACATTTATGTCATCCTTTCTTCGTGTCCTGTATGTATCAGTATCTGATCCTTGACAGTGGGCTTCATCTACAACTGGACACTGTGGAGGTCTCTTA
>NW_008629283.1:0-11035 GCF_000691845.1 Merops nubicus
AGGTGTTTTCTCTGAATGTAGCTGAAGACTGAGGAGAGGCGGAGGATGGCTTGGAGAAGAGGGGGCCCGCCAGCCTGCTGGGGCTAGCATCTGGTCTCGTAGATCCCACTCCTGCCAATGTACCTCACCCATTTTATCACATCGTGGTCACTGTAGTTCAGCTTTGGCTCAAAGACTTTCAGGTAGCGCACCTTCAGCCCAGAGGGTGCAAAAGGGACCTGTGGAGAAAGGGAAAGGGAACGGAGGAACAGAGGGGTGAGATGCTCTCCATACACAAATGTGGCAGGACTCCTGAGCTACGCATCTAGAAATGGGCACAAAGAGCCATGGTTCCCTTCCCTACAACCTGCACACAGACTCTAGTGTCTCCAAGGGCAATTTTTTCCCACGAGCTTTGTACCTAGTTGGTCTCATGTTGGGAAGAGTTACACACCAGCCTGGGACAGGGAGCACCCCAACCTGTGCAGTCCCTGAGGGCAGAAGGGGCCGGGCTGACAAAGCTCCTCTATGGTTAGCTGCATGCTGGAAGGCAGACAGTGACTCACCTCGAAGTTCATGGAGATCGGGGGCCGAGCCCACTTCTTCTTGTCATTGGTGGGCAGCAGTTCAATCTCCGCACTGATCTGGGATTCCTTCATTCCAGCCATACGTTTTATCCTGTCAGGGAAAGCCCAGAGGTGAGAAGGTGCCCGAGTTTACTCCCCACTACCTGTACTCAGGGCAGAGAGGAGCCCTGAACAGACTCTGCCTCCCCAGGCCCTGCTCCTGCAGCACCCCAGACCCAACACATGCACTCACTTCCAGACAATGGCGTTCTCACTGGCCTTGTACTTTGCCTTCCCTTTCATACAGATGACCTGCACTCCGCTGGTGTTGAGGGGTGTTGGGATCCGGACCTGGAAGGCAGAGTCTGGTGAGCAGGGGCGAGGAGACTGCAGCCCAGGCACTCTGTGCAGACTTAGGGCAAGGCCACTTGTCCTGGACCACTTGGCTCTCTCTCTCCCATCTCAGGGCCCAGAGAAAAGCAGCCACCAGGAGGCAGTCCTAGGCCAGCTCACCACTTTCTTGAAGTAAAGAGTCAAACACATTTTCAGAATGACAACAGACAGTGAGGAGCAGGGCAGAGCTCTCCAGCTCAGGCTGCAGGAAGCCTGGCTGGCATCAGGCAGATGAGCTCAGGAAGGACACCAGGCTGGCCAGGAAGGTCTGGCTGCACCAGCCCAGCTTTGCAGCAGCAAGTCTTTCCCAGAAGGGAACTAGGCTGCAAAGCCACCCTTAGCCTGTCCTATACAGCTCATAGCCTGCTGCCTGCCTGACACACCATCAGATCACACAGAGAAGGGCACCAGCTTTTCAGTAGCCAAGACATTAAGTGAGTGGCTGCTGCCAAGGCCTCTCCCAAGGTAGCTGTACAAGTGAAATGATTTCCACCTTCCTTCCCATGGCACAGCGGCACCACATGTCTGTGGGGCATTCAGTTCACTCGGTCCTGTACAAGCTTGCGGACTCATCCGTGAGGACTCTGCAGCAGGGGACAATTCCCAGGCACAAGCGACCATGGGTTTTTATTCTCTTACCTCTATCTTCTGGGCCAGCAAGGAAGGTTTGAAATTTGATTTGATCACCACCTTCACTTCCAGCTTGGTCCGACCCACCTCCCGCACCAGTGGGATCACACGGAAGGGAAGGATAATGTCCTTAGTGGTTCGGTATCTGCAGGGATGGAAGCAACAGTGAACTCTTAACTCCCTTATGGCCTCAAATTGTACCAGCCTCTGCATCCAGGGAACAGTTTAGAAACATCATCCAGAAAGGAAGCCATCCCAGAAAGAAGTAGCAGCAACATCTGTGCTGCTGTAGGGCAGTGATAGTTTGAGTCCCAAATTTTCTGTCTGCTTCTCGCCAGTGGCCCTATTTAAGGACACCGCTTTTAAGCCCTGAAAAAACAGATAGAGCAAGCTGAAGAGTGAGGAAACCCACATCCAACGCTATGGTTGTGGCAGAGAAAACCACACAGCTGGGCTTCTACCACATTTGTAAACGGAAGCATCTGCGGGACACCCTACAGATTCTGCTCCGAAAACAAGACAGCACAGGCACACTCATTAGGTGCTCAAGGGCTGCAAGTCTGCCCCACGGCAGCAACACCACTGCACCAGCAAGCAGGTGCCACCACCAGCCTGTTCATCCCCCACCACAGTACCTCATGAGCTCAAACTCTCCATCTGGTGGAATGAAGCTGATGCTCCTCTCGGAATCAAACTTGCTGAGCCTCACACACTGGTGGAAAGTGCAGTCGTCGATGGCGATGGACTGTTTGCCACTGAAAACACAAGACACAGTTAAACAAGCACGAGCTGCAGCCCCAGGCTCTTGGTGCAGTCAAAGTCTGCCCAGGCAGAAACTACTCTATAGAGCATGTTGCCATCGCAGGTGTCCAGGAAATGGGGAGGCAGGGAGAGATTTAGGGAACAGCAACCTCTTGGCTCAGACTTTCCTTGTTTCACCACCATGAGAGATATTATTTCAGGGAGCTTGTTTGAAAGAACTCTCTCCCTCCTCTCACCAAAGACGAGAGATTAGAGGAGCACCCTTCTGTCATAGCCAGCAACACAGCACATGGGCCTGCCTGCCAGCAGCACCTCAGGACTGCACAGGCACCTCTGCTGGCCCAAGTATTCCCACAGCACAGTTCAAACGAAAGAAAACACTTTCCTGTCCACAAAGCTATCCCACTGCCACACAGCCAGGAGGTGCCAGGCTTGGGGCCTTCCTGTTCAGAAAGCACTTCACAGCTGTCAGCTCTCACTGCTAGCAGGTGGTTTGATCCTAAACCAACCTACAACCAAAAGCTATAACATTATGCCATAAAAGTTCTATCTTCCACTTCTAAAAATCTACACAGCATCCATCTGCTCAGGGAAGATCTTATTGCTCTCTAGAACTCCCTGAAAGGAGGTTGGAGTGAGGTGGGGGTTGGTCTCTTCTCCCAAGTAACTAGTGATAGGACAAGAGGAAATGGGCATAAGTTACACCAGGGGAGGTTTAGGTTGGATATTATGAAGAATTTCTTGATTGAAAGAGTGCTGAGGCACTGGAACAGGCTGCCCAGGGAGGTGGTGGAGTCACTGTCCCTGGAAGTGTCCAAAAATGTGTGGACATGGTACTTTTGGACATGGTTTAGTGGTCATGGCAGTGTTGGGCTGATGGCTGGACTTGACCTTAGAAGTCTTTTCCAACTTTAATGATTCTGTCATCTCGGTGCACTGGCCTAACCTGCCAGTGCTGAACTCATGCTGGGTTCCAGTCTCTGAGAATGCCTTCCCTGCTACAGGTCCTCAGGTCAGACAAGAGCTCTCAGCTACCAAGAGGGACCAGAAAACGAGACGGCAGCAGCAACAGAAGAGGCAGCAGTGCAGAGAAGGTGCAGCAGCACAGCACTGCGATATCTAGGCTGCCTCAGCTGCTGGGAGCAACAGGACAACCGGGTGGTCCCAACCCAGCTGTCCTGGGCAGCACCCTTACCTGCACGAAGGGGAAGCAGACTGACCCCAGGCTGAGCAGCTGCTCTGTTACACAGCCCAGTGGTGCAGTTTGTGCTTCTTAAGTGGGAGTTAGTCCTTCCTAACCTGTCCCCCAGGTGACAGCCAGCACTAGCCAGCTAGTTCCTGTTTCTCTGGAAGACTGCTGGGAAAGCCCTGCTGCCTAGCACTGCTCCAGGTCTCAGGCAGCATTATTCAGGTTTTGGTGTTGCCACATGCTAGATGCCAAAAAAAGCATCTGGTAGCCACTGTCCCTTTTGGTCACCTCATAACTAAACACTTCTGGAAAGTAACACCTCAAAACTCTCACCCACTGGAGAACCACAGCTAGGGAGAGACACCTAGCAAGAGTCCCTGTGTCTGTCTTCTGTAACTCAAGAAAACAGCACACTGACAGGCAAAGGCACACGTGGCACAGCAGCTTTGGGCCACTGTTACCAACTCTTCAGAGGCCTACACAGTGATGTCTTCACTACAGTGCAGCCACATGAGGCTCATCCATTTCACTAGCTACATTTAGGTATAGGGAAGATGGCTTAAAGGTGACAGTGAAGCAATAGCTCTTGGCTTGGTTCTGAGAGAAAAGGCAAATAGCAGCTCAGCTCCATTTACAGGAACCATCACGGAAAGTGTCTGAGATCCAAGTCACATGCACAAGTCACACAAAGCAGGAGACAGGGGGAGAGCAGAGTGCACACACAGCTGAAGCAGGTTATCTACCTTCCCAATTCACTGGGGGTCAGCAAAAAAACAAAACAACCAAGAGAAACATAGTTGAGTTCCACATGGTTAGTGAGACACAAGTGGCAGTTCCTTTGCTTTTATCTCTTCACCCCAAGCAGGAAGGCTGGAAAAGGCCTAAGACTTGTTTTCAGCTTCAGTGGGGGTACTGAGATGAGCCTCCAACCCACACAGGCACAGAGCACCGGTGTGTCACCAGGAGGGGCTTACCCAGTGTTAGTCTGTCAGCTGTCCTAGCCTGTGGGAGCTGCCCAGGTAGAGCTGGCTACAGTAAGAGGGGCTCCTTCTCTGTTCTGTGGGAGCACTACTACTGCAGCCTATGAATCAGTCTCTGCACTGACTAGAGCTGCTAGAGACATATTTTTTTTTAAAAAATCTATCTTGGGAGAGTGTTCCAGCTGCAAGAACTCCACACTTAACACTATGTTTGAATCTTAACACTTAAGAAGCTGTAGAGAAGCCCTCTGTATCGAGGCTCTCAGGCTGGTAGCTTGCTTGACAACTGACCTACCCAAAGGGAAGGAAGGATCAGCTTTGTCCGGATCAGAACAGCTCTTGAGTGCTGCCCTTTCATAGGAGTTCCTGGTGGCAAGTGGCTTTTACCCCAACACCTCTTACCTTTTCCCCGTTTCATCCGCAGTCCCTTTGCCCTGTTTTTCAATGACAATCTTGTCATTCATGCCAAATTTGCACTCTGGCATTCCACTCAGGTAACTCTTCATCACCACTCTGCCAGAGACATGGGCACTCAGAACCTGACCTGGTGTGGAGAAGGACAGTTCAGAACGCTTAGGGAAGTCCCCACTCACAAACCCTGAAGGGGAGAAGGAAGCCAGCTCAGCACCTCCTACTTACCCTGCGGGGACATCAGGAGATTCACGCTCTCCAGCACATCAAGGAAGAGTTCGTTGCGACGGTATTTGATCCCTTCACGCCTCCATCCAATCTGTCCAGTCACCTGGCTGGTGATCTGGGACTGCTCTTCCTTAGTCTGAAGGAAAGAAACATCATCTTACTCTTCTAGATATATTCAAAGACTAAGAAACCCTGCTCTAAGAGCAACCTCTTGCCATTTATTGCACACAACTGCTTTTGACACTTAGATATGGGTGCTGTGACACCCACCATGACTTGGTCATTCTCTCCTCAATACAGCAAGTCCTATGCTTAATCAAAAATCGGTCATAACAGCAGGAAAGTTTCTTCCATTTTGTTTAGCCAGTCTGTTAGGCTACGTCTAAGTGCAGCAGGGAGGCATGGACCCCAGTAATGACATTCCAATCATTTCTCAGACTGTCACATCAATCTATGATAAGCAGAGAAGCAGCTGACAGGCCAATTGGTGCCCTTATCCAGCTGGAAGCCCTAGGGCCACAAGCCAGCTAGCTGCAGCTTCTTGATGACTGTGGTCACTGGAGTTACACACCAGCACTAAGCTAGCACATCTAACAGGCTCTAAGCCTCCTAAAAGCACCACAGACAGTGTTGAGAGGCACAAGGAGGTTTCCTACCTGGTGCTACAGGTGGAGTCCAGTCACAAGCAGAAAGTCAAGAGGTAGATGCAGAGCAGCAAGTGTGGTGCACACAGGGTTAACAGGCAAGCAGGTCAATAGCAAGAAAAGGGAGGAAGGGAGAAAGAGGCAGGTTAGGCTTAAGGCTACATCATGACAGGAACAAAGCAGGCCAGCTCATCATTAATTAGGTAGCTAATTAGCACAAATAAGATGAGGGGCTTTAGGAAATACAGTACTCCTAGCAGTGAAGTGGCTTTTCAGACTTGGCCTGTTATGCAGCACCCAAATACAAGGCAGAGCAGAGGCAGCAACAGGCCAAATACCACTCCAGTAAAAATTCCATGCAGAGCAGACTCATCATGTTGCCATTCCTAAATCAAGCCCCAGATGTTTACCACAGCACAGATGCCCTGACTATGGCAACTATCAGGCACCCAAGACTGCAGACATTTGAAGTCTGGGTCCTGTATAAAGTTATCATAGAATCATTAAAGTTGGAAAACTCCTCTAAGATAATCAAGCCCAACTGTCAACCCAACACTACCATGGGGACTAAACCCTGTCCCAAAGTGCCACATTCACACATTTTTTTGAATGCCTCCAGGGATGGTGACTCCACCTGCTGTTCCAATGCCTCAACACTCAGTCAAGATCAACACCCACCTCACCCCGACCTCCTTTCAGGCAGTTCTAGAGAGCAACAGGGTCTCCCCTCAGCCTCCTCTTCTCCAGACTAAACAATCTCGGTCGTGTCCTTGTGGATTCTGGCTCTTCCACCACAGGGACTGCTCCAGGCGGAAGCGGGTCCTGCTGCAGCAGCCCTGGGCTGGGCCCACAGGGTGGCAGTGCACGATCTCAGCTGCAGCCCAGCCCTGCCTCGGTTTCACACAAGCTCTTGCCACAGGCGTGGTCACTCCTCCAGCAAGCAGAGCCATTATCTTGTCACCTCAGAGAAAGGAGTTTATGCTCCCCTGAGAGCTGCCTGGGTAAGAACTCAATGCAGTACAAAAGACCTCCCCTGTCTGGCCCGCCAAAAAAACAAGCCTCCTTAGATGCTTTGTTCAGGCATAAGCAGAAAGTGAGGCACACGTGTTTATAACACCCAGTTCTCTGGCTTCCAAAGAGAGACTGATCACGTGCTGACATTCCCATCTCCTGCAACAGCATCGGTGCCACAAGCCTCCACTGGCTGCTACAGAACATAACTGGATGGACCTGGAAGCAGGTGCTTGGGGGGTGGTCACCCAGCAGCCTGAGTGTTCCCAATGGGAGGGACTGAAGGCACCCCAGTATGAAGTTTCTCAGGACTGAGAGCTTCCCTGAGCTGGATGAATAAATCAGCTAAAATGGGACAATACCCAACTTGTTGTACTTGGTTGCCAGCACACTGACCAGGTTAAAGGCAGACAGCCACCAGCAGGTTTCCTGGGCTCTCAGAGCTAGTGGCAGCCCTCTCCTCACTTTCAAAAAGTTACACTAGCATTTCAGTACTACAGTAGCTCTAAGGTTTGGGGAAACACAGTAATTAAGAGTTGATCAATTCATACTGCTGGCAAGCACTTGGAGGGGAAGAAAATTAGAGTATTCACTTAGTTAATGAAGCCCAGACAGAGACAATCTGAAGAGAACCGAGTACATAGAGCATGGCTCCACCTTGAGGTGTAAAAGCAGGTTTAGCCGCTGCTGGAGGAAGATAGCTGAGCCAATGCCTGCAGTGCTGCTCTCTGAGTAGTGGGCTACTTCATGGGGCAGGGATTAGAAGTAAAGCCACAATGCACGCCAGCACCTTTTAAAGCCCGTGTGCCACGTCACCCCATTCCCAGAGCAAAAGGGAACTTCCCTTGGCAAGCAATGCAGCAATCAGACCCACTTCCAAAAACATAAAATCAGATCCTGTAATCCAAGATCACCAGCCCTGGAAAGTCCACTGTAGCAATACAGGGTGGGCATTCAGAGCACAGCAGCTCAGTACACCTCAACTCTTCCACTGAGAACAAAGTCAAAATATTGAGTTTGCAATGTTAGCCGTAAATGGATTTTGCTCCTTCAATTCAGCCCAAGGAAAGCACCATCAACAACTAAGCAGGGATAAGGGAACCCAAATGACTGGGCACCGAGTCCCAGATTTTGGTCCAAGGTACCTGCTAAAAGTGAGCTGTAAGTGAAGGAGTTGGAGGCTAGATGTACCGGAGGGCAGACAAGGAAATACAGCAAGTTCTATTTCAGTTGTTGCTCTTGCTGTACTGTGCCTGGAAAGGGTTACATCTGCCTTTTGAACTGAGCTGCACAAAATTTCAACAGAGCAAAATAACTGCTTACTCCTGTAAAGCTAAAGTCCAAGCTCCTCTTGGGAAGGGAAGGACTAAATCTGCTGTTGGATGAAGCAAGATGCTGTGACAGTGGTTTGCACACAAGCAGCATTACGAGTTTGTTAGAACAGAAAAAAAGCAAAAAAAGAGCTAGGGAAGGAAGTGAGGGTGGGGGTTAGTTTTCCTACCAACAGGAGCTGACTCAGCTATCTTGAGTGCTGACTGCCCAAAACGTCAGACTGCAGAAGGCTAGAGCAATTTGCACGAGGGCTCGGGATGCGGGATTGGGACCGGATGCACTCACATCTGCCCACTGATACCCTCGTGTCCTCTTGCAACACACCCTTTGCTCTTCTAGTAGGAAGTATGCTGCACAGGGGCAGCTTCTCTCATCTCCTTCTTGAGAGATGCAGCTAACCTTGCTACTAGCAGATCAAAAGTTTAAAGAGTAGCTCTTAGGAAGTCAGAGCTGGTGAGCAGAGTTGACAGAGAGCCTCCAGAGACTTTGACCTCTGCTCATCCCAAACAAGAAGAGTTGCCAGGTAAACTCTTTTAGCACTTTGCTTCTGTTCGTACCTTGGGGCTGAAGCTTCACCCAGATCTCTGCTGCAGACAGTTTCAGTACAAAATGACTCCCAGATTTTTTTCCTGCCTCACCTGCTACACAGGGGGGAGGACTGAGTTTTAGGCTGTCATTAGGAGTTGTGTGGCTGTGTGAGATGGACAAGGTGAACAATATTCCTTGGGGACAGGAGAAACACTGACTGGAGCAGCCTTTCGGTTTCAGAGGTCGAGCATGAGCTGTCCAAGACGGGAAGCCTCGTTTTGAGGGCCTTTGGCCTGGAGCAGGATTAGAACTAGTTTAAAACAGCCCAATTTAAGTGTCTCTCTCCAGGCGCCCTTTATCTTCTACCTCCATGTGAACTCTATTGCATTGGTTAATACTGCACCAAACGCACAGCACAGATTCTCATCTCCAGCATGAGAAAGCTCAGGCTGTACTGATGCTGATCCACAAAGATGTTACTCTGTCACTGCCTGTAACATTAGCTTCCTGACCAACAGCAAGATTCACAAGGCTGAAGGATCCTTCCTTACAAGGCAGCCATGGAAGCTTGACAGCTCAAAACACTGGGGGCTGGTGGAAAACAGACCTGCAGAGTGAGATTCACACACACAGGAGCTATTTCTGGTCCAGCAGGTAGATTTGTTTATCCTCTGTCAGCAGCTGACACAGAGCAGAGCCTGAAGCCAACAGTCACTGACATGCATGGGACTGGCATTAGCCTAACTCAGGGCCCTTCCTCCTGCATCCTACACTGTGCCAGGGAACATGAGGACACACAAGTACAGCGATACCCATATGTCACTGAGCTACATCTCTGCCAGGGTGTTCTGTCTACTCAGGCACCTCCACTCAGCACAAGTACAGTGGTTTCTTGATAATTAACTTTCTTGAACAGGCTTACAGAAAATTAACCAGCAGAGCAGTGCTGTACCCAAAATTCCTCTGGTTACCTGACTCTTGATGCCTTGCTGAGTGATGAAGGTCTTCAGGGCGCCTGTTTCCGAGTTCTGAGGATAGCCAAAGTCCAGGATTTCTACGGAGGATAAAAGGAGGTTAGTTCAGAGCTGCAAGGTATAAACATGCCAGCTGTCCTAATAACCGTTTCTATGAGGAGATCCAATTAGTCCACAAACACTGCTTACAGCTTAAACGCTGGGGTAAGTTGGTGGAGCATTCCTTACCAAGAGAAAAGAAACAGATTTGCTAAATTGACTTCCCAGTGCAGTGTTTTGGAGAGAAGGGGTGATGGAAACCTGTCCAAAATACTGGTTTTTAAATACAACTGTACTTCAGGACTAAATATGAACTAGCCATGCTGTGTGTACAGGGCACAGGCAGGAGTTTTTCCAAAAACATCCAAAGGGCAAAAAAGGGTTTATTCAACAGCAGAATAGTCTACCATGACAGCACTTTCTTTAGGTTTTGATTTTCTTACAAAGACGTAATAAAAAACACCAACAGAAGAGTAGCATCACTGCAGGAGGGTCAGTGTGGGAGAGAAAGGGATGTTAGCTGCAGACAGCTAGTGTGCACTTAACACCACATGTAACAAACACAAAGTGCTCATGTAACCAAAACAGGGACAGCTCAAGGGCAACCTCCACAGGCAGGCTGCTGTCACCCGCTGCTGAAGGGACACTGCATTAATTATTATTCTTCTGTGGTGAAATTTGCAGCTATATCACTGGGAGAGAGAGGGCTGGGATGGAGCAGGTTGGGTTTTAGTCTCAGAACTGCTCCCAAGAGGCAACTCAAGAGTGGCAGCCAACCTCAGTATAACAACAGGCCTACATCTAAAGCAGGACCCATGCAGAACCTGGGGTTAGTACCAGCTACCTCATTTATACACGTTCACAATTTCCAACACTTCAGCAAAGTGATCCACACAAGGCTACAGGCTTCAGATGCTACCCTTGCTGCCAGTACAGGTGGCATTAGGAAGCACAATGAGCAATTCTGAACCATCACATATGCTAAAAATACTTCAAGGATTATTATCACAAACTAAGCTAAGGGTTTTAGAGCAGCCAAGCGCACTGCCACATAGCAGACAAAGGAAACAATCTCACCGTCCAGCAGCTCATAGATCAGCACGAAGTTGTTCTTTATGTTCTCCTCGCTGATCTTCCCAAAGTAGGCCGTCATCACGTCACACATCTTGTAGAGAAACTCGAACACCATGGCGGCGTTGACATTCTGCTTGGTGACGGCAGCCAGCCAGATGTTGGAGCGCTTGACGTGGAAGAAGCTGGTGCGGGCGATGTTGGTGACGGGCGAGCGCACCTGCTGCCGCGCATGGATGACATTGACGCGGAAGGCGTCGACGGCGTTGCGCCTGCGGGACCAGCGCCCAGCGTCAGG
>NW_008629284.1:0-46752 GCF_000691845.1 Merops nubicus
ACCACCCTCTGTATCCGAACCACATAGTGAAGGGCCAGTCTGTGCTGCCTGAACTAAGGGGGTCCCTTTATCTCCCGTTTTGGTAGAAGTTTTCCTGCTCCCCGGTTCCTTCTCCTCCTCCCCTCCCATATACTGCCACACCACCCGCCACGCATGGTTCACTTGCTGTCCCAAAGACATTGCCCGCAGCATTGTACCGAAGGTTTCATAACACTGCCGCTTTTCCCCCAAGGCTTACTCCGTGAGCTCCGCCTTTATCCGCAGCCATAGGCGCTTATTAAAAATCTCAGGTGGGGTGGTAACCAACCCCCGAGCCCTCATCCATTGGATGCATGCCCCCGCAGGGCCTGATTTCAGCTTCAGGCCCAGTTCCTTACTTAAGGTTTTCAGTACCTTAATGACACGCTCCGTGTCTGACGTCATCTGGCCAGCCCCGTGCCCCATGGCGCCCGCACACAAGTCCTGCTCGTGGCCACTAGTCAATCTCGTCGAGGTCACCACTTGTTGTTGCCAACACTCGGACTCTGGATCATGGCAACTCAACCTCTGCCGTTGAGGGCCATCAAGACATAGGTTCCAATGTGGAGGATGCAGCAAATGGCGTTTATTGCATCGATGCAATTGCTTATATATGACAAGTCCCGCCCACAGTGCCCATCGTGGGCGGCCTGAGCTTTCCGTCACATGGTGAGATCTTCCGGATGCCAGCTCCTATCTAGGGCAGGCTCTGCTTGTCACAAAAGTGTCATAATTGGCATAATTAAAAGGACTATCACACATTATACAGAAGTTGAAATCTGTGATTCTATAAGGCTTTATTTTTATAACTAACTTTTTTTTTCTATCCTTACACAATTACAATATACTCAAAATATTCCTGTGTCCTTGTAAAGTGTATGTACATTTTCTACTCCAAGTATTTAAGATACTAACTTATTAGGTGATACACTTTCTCAGTGTTAAATTTCCAACTTAAAGTGAAGTGAACAAAGTAAGAAAATGAACAAAATAAAATCTATTAATTCTTTGAATTATTGTTCTTGGATACCTCTATGCAATATTTGAATAATTCTGACTATAGAATCCTTTTGCTTTTTCAGGGGATGTGGATGTGTTAATGTAAGATTTATGAGAAAGGCAGATTTTAGTTTTGTAATAGTTGACAAAATAGAATAAATACATCAGCTGCTTCTGCAGGAAGGACATAGATCTTGGTTTATATTTATAATTTAGTAATAGATTTATAGAAAAAGACCAATATTTTTCCTTCTTTGTAAATGTTAAAGTGTGTTGTTGTTCAGAATACAGTACCCTCCAGCTCTTGCATGCTGTTACAATTTAAACTGTAAATACAAGACAGTATCCTATTTATGAATTCCAGTCTCAAAAGCTAATTTAATTGGTGTATTCCAACTACTATTGCTTATTTCACACTTCAGTAGGTAAAGATGCATTAATAATCGAAGTTTCAAACTGTAATTAACGTTAGCTTTAGGCTCCTCACAATGAAATGATTACATTTTCATGTATGTCTTGATACACAAGGTTAATCTAACCTGTGAATGAATAACAAAAGGAAGGCACGTTTACTCTCTGATGCAAATCACTACATGTAATTATGTGTTCTCTGCAACTCTGAGGAGGAAAAAGTAAGATACTAGCAGCAGTAAAATCTGTATGATTGTCCCTCATTCATCTACTTCCGCTCTGTAGGTGATTACAGTGAGCTGTGGATGATGTGTTTCATCTCATCTGTTTCCACACTGTTGCTTCATATGTTATTCAGTTATGGAACACTGCTGGTTTTCTTCATTTACGTGAGTTTGGGTAAAAGGTGGCAGGGTTGCTGTATGAAAGATACGATTTTTCTTTCATGCCATTCAAGTTTGCTACACAAAGCCCTGCCACTACCCCTCCAGTGAAAGAGTTTTTTCAGAATCCTTCTTATGACCTTTCCCTTGAAGCTGCAAAGTTGTCCGTCCAATTACTTTTACAAATAGTTACTAATCTGACTCTCTTTTAATATGGGCCAGGGAACATGCAGCTATAAATCACTAGCAAGCAGGATCTAAAAACATGAAGGTGAGACAAAGACTCTGTTTCTGAATCATTGGATCAGCAATTCTGTTTCTTCACTGTGGTCTAGTGTTATTAAAGCAAGTTAAACATTAGTAACAGATTTTATTGCCCGTTATGGTCATTACAAGTAATAAGTACGCTAAAAGCAAAGTATTATCCTAATGCACTTTGCTAGCTTAAGTATTTGTAATAAAATTACAGTGATGATGTTCATAAGCAGGGCAGGAGTTTTCAGCAGTAAACCACAAGGAGGGGAAACTTCAAGAGCAAAGCAACTGTGGGTTTCTTGTACCTTGCCAGGCCTGGGGCTGGAGAGCTGGGCTCTGGGCTTGGCTCTAGAAGTGGATCAGCACTACTAAGGGGAGCTCGGAGTACTTGGCACTGCTAGCACACCCAGCTCTCCTGGTGCTATCCCTTAGTTTTGCATTTAAAAGTAAAAAGTGTGCAAAGTGCATTTTTCAAAGAGAAATAAATTTCTTACCATATTGTAAACAGACAAAAAATATTCAGATTGATTGTTCATAATAAAATGTAAAAATCAGATTTGGCTTGTTCAGTAGGAAGTGGGTAAAAAGTAATATGGGGAGCTTGAAAAGACATGTATGTATAGGAGGACAGTTAATGTTTATTCTTTCATGCATAGTCTTTGTTCTTCTCAGTTTCTGCCTGTTTTCATCTATATTCCCACCGATACCTTTTGTTCTCCCTTTAACTCCTCACCCAATCTTTGTACTCCCACAGACTTTGTCCATTAACATTTTTTTTCTGTAGGGAGCAGTGGACATAAATGCTTTCATTTAGAAATTCCATCTGGGACCTTCTCAGTTCATGACAGGAAGAGAAAGAAAAAAATCAAGGGAAGTCAGGCAGGATAATAAGCTTGGAAATTAGCATATCTCCTGTGCTTCTGAATTCTCTTTACAAGTCAAGCGGTGCCTGCCTGAGATACTAAAATGCAACTAACAAAAGGCTAAACACATATTCAAAAAAGATGATGCTAATATTTTGAATTTGGCTGCTTTTTATTGAAACAGCAGTGGCTAGACTATTTTTGAGTCACAGATACGTTAGATATATACTTTTTAACCAGGCTCAAGAAACCAAATAATTACTAGCTTCATTGCAGAAGTCTTTTAAAGCATGGTTTCTGAACTCCAGAGTAATTCAGAAAAGTTGGGTGAAGAGAGTGTGATGATCTCAGTGTGACAGATGAAGCAGGCTGGCTGGGTAGCTGCGTTCCACCATGGGCTTTTCCTTGTTTTCCTGGTTGTCTGTTTCTCAGGAGCCCCTTCTCAGTGTTTGGCCCATGTTCTTAACTCTACATCAGATACAGATTCAGTACATGAAAGTGGTTAGTTCCTAATGCAGAGGTGGCCAGATTTCTTTACTGAACTGGATAAATCCCAAAAGCTTTCTAAAGTAAAGACATCCTCCCATACACATTAGACCAGAGGGAACGATGGGAATAGGTCTGGGAACAGATGGCTGAGCTGACGATACTCTTCCAAGAGTGCTCTGTGTGCACTCCCAGCGTGCAGAGGAGTCCGTGAAGTTTGGCTAAGAAATCCCTA
Source organism: Merops nubicus (assembly GCF_000691845.1). NCBI lineage: Eukaryota > Metazoa > Chordata > Aves > Coraciiformes > Meropidae > Merops > Merops nubicus. Next base: position 3,651 of record NW_008629284.1, read on the forward strand.
GTATCCGGTGTCTTGTTTGCAGTAGCCAGTCCTCCTGATAAAAAGTACAGCCTTCACATCAGCACAGGTTTCTGTCAGGCGTGTAATATAGCCCTAACGTGGGAGCCGCATCAGAATTTCTTGAGCCATAGGAATTTCAAACCTAGACCCTCCTAAACTATTGTGTGAACAGATCAATAACTTGACATTTGTTTAACTTGTGGGAATCTGGATAGATGGTATTTGGTAACATGCATCACTTTATCTCTCATTATTTATTTTTTCAGGTAAAACTCCATTTCACGCTGTTTTGCTGTTTTTCAATTACATCTGATTCACAATTGTGATACTTTAAAGAGGATAAATTAACTGATGTTAGTGAGAAAGAGAACCCTCTTTCTTCCTTGCATTGGCAGGGCTAGTGGAGTACAGATTCTCTGATGGGTTGTGGTGATAGGTAAATATGTTCTACCTTTATGGCCCAAGCACAGTAAAAGTTAGACTGGGGAAAAGCACCAGTTGGATGCCATTGACAATATATTATGTACACTTGTATTTTCACTTTCTTAATTTTCTGTCCTTTGAAGAATAAGAAAAAAAATGAATTTGTACAAATATTATTATATTATGGCATGTAGATTCTCAATGGATTGTATTCACACCCAGGCAGGAGACTGTTCTGTGCACTGTGCAAATATAAATCTGGTATCAATATGTCAATTGTATTTTATTTATTATTTTAAAATTATTTTCTTTTTCTCTAAAACCTTATGGACTAAAGGATTTTAGTTCTTCTAGTGAAAGATGAAGAGCAGAAAGGAACTTCAATATAAAAGGAAAAAAAAAGTTTGGTCTTTCTGATATACCAGCGTAGCATTTGGTCCTTATGCTACAATAAGTATTGAGAACTACTCTTTGTGTCTCTTTATATTTTCAAGTATGTATATATTTTAAAATATGTTATGTAAGGTTATTCCAAGTGATATTTTGTTAGCTTGTGATATTTACCACTTAAAAATTAAGCAGATTTCTTTATCAGTAGGAATTTGAGGAAGCATGTAATAGATTTTCACTATGAGACTCATCACATCTCCCTGTGTTTGGGAGCGCTCTGCCTCTGGGGGATCAATCATGTAGGAAAGTTTCCTCTTTTTCCCAAGATTGTTGTGGTTTGCAGGTTCTTGATTTCTGCTTATTTCTTTTTGTTGAAAAATGACTTAGTTTGTGACCCAGCCAGTCATATTTCATTAAAAAAGAAAAGGAGGGAAGCTGGGATGGACTAAAAGTTACGTTTCTATCCATATATTTTCACATCCTATCTGTATACAGATGTTCATGAGAAATAATGATAATTATTATTGTCATTCTGATTTTACCTATTTGCATTTGAATAAACAAGAAGCATTTTTTACAAATTGAATCTAGTTCTATCAGTGTGACCTGAGCCACTTTTGACCAAAAATAGACAAATTAATGTTTCTCCTTCATCTGCTGACCAGGTCATGGACTTTCGTAATGTAAAGCCCATTTGTAGAACTGGAGGCTGGTTTTGATGGATATTAAATGGATACTGAAAAATGCATTACAGAATATTTTCTTAATTATCAAAAAATTTACTGGGAAAGAAGACAAGTACATGTCAAAAGGATGCTGCTATTTTCAGATTTACTGGTATTTAAGGGGAAAGAGAAAGGACTTGTAGAAACTAAGCCACATATGTTGTTTTCCCCATTTTATGTTTTTTTTTTTTTTTTTTTTTTCCCCAAAAGAAATTGCGTAATAATTGTCTGGTTAGTTATTCACTGCAGATATAAAATATTTTATTTCATGACATTTTTATGTCTCCAGATTTCAGTCGAGATCTGACAAGTGACAGATATTCCATGCCTCATTTGTACATTGAGTTCTTTTTTTTCTAAGTATGGCATTGTCTTAAAACACAAATATGGAAATCAATATAGAGATGCTTTTAACAAAGAGAGCGTTGTAAAGTATCTGCTGAATTAGCTTCCATAGAATCATCTGTCTCTTTACTGACAGCCTAGCTTTTAACAATGATGGTATAATCTAAAGTGTTCAGTCTAAAGTTGTGTTAGATTTATAATGTTTTAATTGAGATCTACTTAGTTACATTTTGAGTGAGTCATACCAGATGACATGAGGAATATATTAATTAAATTAAGGAGATATTATAAAGATACATGAGCCCTTTCCATCTTTGGAAAGGTTGAACATTTCTTTTTATTCTTGCATTTATGTCTAATCATTCCAAATGTCATGAATAATTGCTTTTTATTATCAACAGTAAAGAAAAACACCCTGGTTTTTTGTTGTTTTTTTTTTTTTTTTAACTGAAGCTTGCTTGGGGAGGTGCTTATTTTTTGTAGTTATGGGTTATTTTGAATTGGATACTTCTCACTTAATTAGTTTAATGAAGATGTTTGCAAAAGAGTCTTCCAATGACAGATGAAGTTATTCTGTATAGTCCTATGAAATGGACTTATTTCACTTTATGGCTGATCATAGATTCCTAGTCAAATAATTAGAACTTCTATCAGTGCATATTTTGGTAGTGGGAGTTTTATATTTTCAATTTATTATGTGATGGAGGCTCATTATAACCAGCTGTTGCCTTTGTGGCCATAAAATCATCACAGCTGTTGTTATTTATTAGTACTATCTATCTGTCCTTTATGCTGAGCAGAGATTGTAGCACATGCATCCTAAGAGATTACATAGCTAAATTGCTTCAGGATTTTCCTAATGTTGGCATGAGTGGCTTTCAAATCCTACTAGGAGCTCTGTGTGTGTGTGTATAAGCAATATGCTTAACTTGGACATCAGAGTCATCAGGATGGTTTACATCCCTGCAATATTTTGCTATTTTTAGAACCTTCCGAAACAGCAGATCTCTGTGAACTTTTGCTTCTGTGATATCTGTGTATATATCCCTAAAATTATTGCTGTTTATCCAGTATGGCAAGCCCAGCCCATTTTGCAGATGCCTCTTTCCCAGCTGTATTGTACTGATGGGATTTTGTACTGCTCCTTTGAAGCAGTAACAAGAAGCAAGGAGATAAGCAAGAAGATAAGGGAAAAATGTTCCCTAGTGAGCATGAGAGAGAAGTTTACTGTTAATATGTGCCCTCTTTCTTACAGTAGCTTCTCTTTTTCACTGTCACAAGAAAGTGAATTTTTTCTATGCCCTTTCTGCATTGTTAGTAGGGACATCTCTGGGCCTGTGTTGCTTTTTAGACATACTGGCATAAAAATGCAGTTATAAATTGGATAATTCTGAACCAAGTTACAAACTGGAAGGTCAAGAATCTAAAAATGGATTTGAGAAAGAAGAAATGAATCATTTAGTGTGGTGTTGGTTTGCATTTGGCTTCTGTTCATTAGACTAACTAAATTAGTCTGTGTTTGGAGAATACACTTTTTTTTTTTTTTTTCCCAAAGAGGCTTACAGCTGTTTTGAGACTGGTATCTCCTACTGTAATATTATGTCAACATTTCTGTTCCTAATGTCTGAAAACTAATCCTCTGGATTTGACACTTGTTCATTCTAAATACCCAACACCCCCTCAAATGCTGTGTTTTATGCTTGTACTGTGGAGTATGTGTTTATTGTTTCACCTGATGAAAATTAACACATATACAAGCCAGAGTAATACATTCCTGAGATGATAAATAGTATATGAACATCATAAATCTGTCCTCCTTAAAAAAAAAAAAAAAAGAAGGAAAGAAAAAGAAAAGAGACTAGGAAATGGCACAAAAGAAACTCATTTTCATTAAGGCTTTTAGACTATTATTGCCTCAGACTATTCTAAAGCCACAGTATGGATGATGAGCAGCTGAAATACAATTTAAATTCATAATACCACATTTAATTTACACTACCACCTGTCAATAGGAAACAGACTGAGACATATCTCCTGAGATATCCATAGGGAATGTTAGTTCATAATATTTTTTTTTCTTCTTTTAAAATAAATTTTTGTCATTGGAATGGATTGTTTGTGCTAATTCTCATTTTTGTAACAGCCCCTTACTATTTTAATTTTTACCTAATATTTTCTGTGAAATGTAACAGAAGATGTTTCCTGTAATCTTTTGTTTACTGTCCATCCTTTTTTCCCTTTTGTCTGCGCACATGTTATCAGCTAATGCACAGTAAAAGTGAAAGAGTCTCAGCAAATTCTTGAGGGATCTAGGTAATACCACACCGTTTTATGTCAGAACATCTAGTACAAAATGTTACTAGTGCAGCTCTGTTTTTTGGAGAAGATGTCACAAACAGATGAAATGGTGATAAAAATGGACATTGGCACAGATTTAGCAGAGTCATTATTCTCATTAGAGTGGAATTTTGGGTTCTTCTTTAGATGACAGCATATGATGATAGCAGACATCTACTTTGAATTCATATTATCACGCTTAACATGTTCAACTAATATTTTCCAAGAACAGAAAGTGCAAATGCATGTCTTATAAGCTGTTCATATAAACACTGTGCATAACTATCCACAAATAGTGTGGATAATACAGATGGCTGGTACTTCAAATTCAGGAGATAACAGTTCCTCTACAAACATTTCAGATTGAGGGGAAAAAGAACATGCAAAATCACACCATTTAATGATTTTTTTTTTTTTTTTCCCCCATTCAGCTTTGTGGTTCTTAATTCCAGAAGCATTAATGTTTATTTCAGTGTTCAGTTTGGCAAAGCTCCTCAGTCTTTCAAAATCTTTCTTGAAAAGACATTCCACTGATGTTTTGTCACTTAATCACATACAGCAAGGAAAAAATGCAGCTTCATCAATAATTTCTTAGGGCTACTGTGATGTTTTCCCCTTAACATGAGACTCAAAAAAAAAAATAAAAATGCTAAATTCAATAACTCTTTGTAGAAAACTACTTCCCTTTTTCCCTATAAAGTATAGAAAATAAATTAAGCCCAAAGTGTATACCAACTCTCTTGACAGTGGTCTCAGTCTGCAGGCTCCCTCTCAGCATATGCTCAGAACCAAACTACATTTTTCTTCTTTTTGTGTTTTCTTTTGAAATTTCATGTGATTCTCAAAAAGGAATACAATTTAAATACACCATCTTCTCATTTTCTTCTTGTTTTTTTTTTTTTTCCCCAAATCCATAAATCCTTCTAGTTAAGAGACTGTGTTAAGCACTGATAGCTCACGACTATGACATCTCACTAGCTATTCTTGACCTGAGTTTTAGCATTGCAGCTAAAGGGTCACACAGACCTTCTGATCTTTGAGATGGTGTGATTATGATCAGTGAACATGCATTGTGGTTTCATGACTTCTTTTGTTGTTCAACAGTGGATTTTTTTTGTCTGTGTGTGGCTAACAAAGTGGGTTTAGTGATGTCTTGAGTGAATTCCAGTGAATTTGCTCATTGTCTTGTAATTACCCTTTATAAGTAAAATGGTGACAATATTTACTCTTCATGGTATATAATTTTGAGAGCTAAGGGGAAAACGTTTATATTGTGCTTCTCTATTATTCATTGAATATGTATTTAGGATGATCTGGTATCCATAAAATTTTACAAATTCAAAGTGTAGCATACATACTACAGAAATATTTCCATCTGAGAATCCTGTTGGTAAAATAAGCACTACAGGAACTGATTTATTTTTTTCTGTTCTCACACGTTTTGCACTCAGCAAAGGAAAAACAAAAGAAAAACCTAAAACACTAGAACAGGACAGAAATTAAGCCAAAAGCAAACTGGTCCCCCTGTCTGCACCTCATCCTAAACTCCGAAATTTGTGGCACTTGTGTTACTTAAAAGGCCTCGAAAACTGTAAACCTGTTAGCACTGCCGTCTGTATAATGCAACACATCTAGCCAAAGGCATTAACTAAGCCCTTAAATTTTCAAATGGAGAAATTATGTTCATAGCAGGAATTACAAGAATGTCATCCTTTAGGACTTGAAAAAAACATAGATTTTACAATTATGAATTGTCTTTCTAACATATAATACCTTATTTAATCACATAGTTGATCTTCTTGGATTGAGTAATGGTCAGTTATTAGATACTTGTCCAGTTTGAACTATTCTTAATTTTGAAAGTCATTTTCACTTGAGTATTCTTCTTCCCGCTTCCTGGTACTGACAGTGATTTTTGGAGGAGAATATCCCACATGGATGTTGCTACCTATTGTAGAGTGTGGCTTTCATCTTTGGACTTGATGAGTGAAGCTATTACCCTCAAAGAAATCCCGATGCATCTGCAGGAATGGCTGAGCACATATTCTGTGTCCTACTGATCTGCCTTTCCAAAGTTCAAAAAATGTTCATGCCACTTAATTTGAACCAAGCCACCAATAGAATTGGACTGGTACTTATTTATATAACTTTGCTTTAAATCACGGCTGCCTGAAACAGTAGTTGTGGTGTACAGCTCTATAGGCAAAAGCAGAAACAAGGACGTTCAAAGGTAGATAATATTTTGTGTGAAAAGAAAGATCTGCTGTTTTAGAACATCTCTGCCAAAAATATAGCTTTAACTTCTCTACCTGGTTACTAAATGGCTAGGCATGAGATGGCCATGTTTTACCAGCAACTGTTAATAATTTTCCTGTGAAATCCAAGTAGTTATGTATACAGAAGCATAGTTACACTCCTATTAGGAGTATTTAGCTTATTTCCTACTACTGTTGTGTCTTTAGAATCTGATAAGCCTGATAATAAGTAAGCTGCCACGCGCTTTCAATTCATGATGTACTTGGATAGCCTATGTCTCAAAAGAGACCTTCTCTCTTGTGGTGACCTAGAAGAAGCCTGTTATCTCTATGCACCGTTTCATAACTAATGTATACATGTGATTTTCTGCTGGTGGAAGAAAGCACAAACAACTTTACTAGATGATCAGTACGTGTATTTTCCTCTTGAGGTTTGTTGTTATGGAAGAGAGAAAATATGCTCATTTTGTGTAGGGTGAGATCAGCAAATTTGCTATGACCAAGAAGCTGATTTTCCTCAGGAACGGCTTTTACACTGAAATACCACATCTATTATGATTAAATAAGAGGTGAATTTCTCTCCTTGATATCAGCATTAGCAAAGACATAGCCTACAGTAGTGAAGAGAGAGATCTCTGTGAGTATGTAATGGACCTAATGCATCAAAAGTAATGGTGTGAGTGATCTCAGACAATTATTTCCAAGGGGTGTTGAGTCTACATGCTATCAGCATTAGTGTGCGGATGCCACAAGAAACCTGAGACTATAATTTCCACATCCAATTCACATAATGGATATGGAAAGAGAAGTAATTTTGGATAGTAGATAGATATCCCAAGCCAATAAAAAACATATATAGCTCAATTTCCACTTCAGCACTATAATAGAAGGTAAACAGCCGCTCAGATATAGTATAGTATTCACATTGCTCTGGACATCTGCAATGTTATATCTTGGAAAGAATTAGTAATTGTGCAATGTGGAAGGTACCATCCCGAATTTTAAAAAAAAAACAAAAAAAAAAAAAAAAAGTTCTGGCTTTTTCTGTATTGTTATGATCCTAAATTTTACTGTGTACCTGGGGAGAAGAGCAGTCTTCACTTTGACAATATATTTTATTTCAGGCTTTCACACTCAGTGATACCCTAACACAATTTTCAACAGAAGCAGAACAGAAGAAATGGAAAGTAAACATCCGACTTGTACAATCAAAAAAAAAAGGTCTTGCTTATTGCAAACAAATTTCTGTGTGTATTTTTTAGTTCACCAAAGAATTTGTAGTCTTTTTTTTCATAAAAATACAAAATATTGTTTCTGGTTTACTTGTTACTGTTGAGAGCAGTTGTGTATCCCCTCAGCATAAGGTATACACAGGCTCGTGTGCACCTGTGTCTAGGGGAATGTTAAAAGCTGATATGGAGACCATGATGAAGCTCCACACCTATGGACAAACTTTCAATGAGTTAGTACAGTGAACAAGAAAAGTTTAACTTGCATATACTCTGTAAGTGCAGAAGGATTGAAGTTTCCTGCCTATATTTATCTGTGTTACTGTCTCTAATGGCCCAAAATTTTAGATGGTAAATTGCTCAGGGCAGGCATGACACAGAGAAGTAAAATTTTTGGTCTGTCTTTATGTCGACAATAAATATAGTTAATAACACCAGCACAAACAAAATGCACAACAAATGAAAGCCCTTTGATTAGAAAACAGAAATTTTCATGAGTTTATGAGAAAATCATGATACTTGAGTTTGGTCAACGATGTCTTCAACTCAGTGCATAAATGCAGAACAGGTTGTGTGGTATGGCTATAAGCGACTAATGAGCACAAAGTGAAGTCTGTAACTCCATCACAAATTTTGCAGCATGTTGCTTGCTTATTGATTTACTGCTAGTTGGATTTTCATAAAGATGAGAAAATAGATGACTTTTTTATGAAAGTGTTTTTTGTTTGTTACTGTTTGTTTGTTTGGTTTTTTTTTAAACAGTCATCAAAAGTGAAATTCTTAATACAGATGTTTTAATTTGATTAAACTTTAAGCCCAGGATGCAATATTTAATTAAAATACAAGAAAGAAAAAGAAAGACAAAGAAAGTAGAGTCATGTTTTCAACAACGGTAAAGTGAAGCCTCTCTTCCCCTGTACCCATCATATTTTAGGTCTCTTTCTTATTTAGAAAAAAATTATTACTTTTTAATATTGAAACTAATTCTGAGAGAGCAACTCAAACTGCTTACTCTTCAACTGATAATTTCCCTGAATTTGTATTCTATGGCACATTTCCTCTCTCTTCTGTATTTTTTTTTTTTAATTCTTTCCTTGCAAAGCATTAGAATTATTGAAATACTGGCAAATTCCAAGGGGGGAAAAATAGCAAATTTTCTAGCCCCACATAGCGATACATTAACTTTTCAGAAATGTGGTTTAAGGAAAACAGAAGGTGCTAAATACTTAGCACTGGAGAAGACTTAGAACAGATTTTTGGCACGTTCTTCTTCCAGAAGGTCTGTGTAAAAAGATATTCTGATAATATTTCAGAAATTTTAGTTGTTGAAATCAGAAATTATGAAGCCTTAAAGTCTTGGAGTTCAAATTAGGATGAAAGTTTCTTTTTTTTTTTTTTTTTTTTTTTTTTTTTTTTTTTTACCCTGTTTTCCTTGAGCTTCTGGACTAGAATCAAATTTTGTGTTCTGAATGTTTATAGTTTATATTGGGGATGAGGAATTTAAAAATACATATTTTATCAATTTTGTCTGATACTGAGATAATTTGTTGTGATTTATGTAGTTTGCACAATTTTTAATACTTAATGAGCATAAACCCCCTAATATTTTTAGACTGAAGTTTGGAAATTCACAAATACAGATTTATTTATATCAAGGCTTTGAAATTTAGAACCATGGTTAAAATATTAAGTCAAGAAACAGAACAGCTTTTCTCTCATCCATTTTTGTGGTCCAATCCAAGAGGGAATTACAAATTTCCATCTGATTTTCATACCTATATATTTTGGAGCTAGGAAAAGAAGACACTGTATGAAAACTTCATGATAAACAGTACAAATGAATAATAAGACTTAATTCTGTAATATGCAAACCTAAACTCTACTTGATAATGCTAATATAAATCACTTATTAAAAAAACTGTATTCCTGTTCAAAACAGGTGGAGCTGCTTGAACACTCACTGGTTTGGGTCCATTGACTACATAAAGCTATACAGAAATATATTCATACAGTTCATACATAGTAATGTTCATGTCATCCTTTTTGTATCCAGTGTATAAAATATGTACTGTTAACACTGTACCAGTCATTTTACTAAACTGAATGTGCATTTTCCATTGCCTGGAAAAGAACTATGCTGAAGAAAGGAGCCCAAATTCTCTCTTCCTTCTGTCTTTAGCTTACTTTATTTTCAGCCTCTAAGTAGTATTTTTGCCTTTGTGAAATAGTCTTCCTCATTGCAGAAGGGCACTGCTTGATCTTACGAGCAATTAGTATTTTGTGACTTCATCTCAACTTCTTCATTACTTATAAATCACTGACACTTCATACTTAAGCAATTAAAACAAGTAACAATTAGCTTATTACCCCCATGATCCACTGCACAATAATTGCACTAGAGAATTCATTTAACATAATAAAATGAAGAACATTAGAAATAATTTTGTGCAGAGCCAGCACTAGTTTGAGAATAAGCTTTATGGTGGTTGAGTATCTTATGCTCTTAATAAAAGCAAATACATTTTCCATTATTGCAAACCACTCATGTAAATCCAGCAGGGCAAATGGTGATTCTAAGTAAAGAGTAAACAATCACACTGAAAAAATGTTCCGTTTCAAAAGTAGACCTCCAATACTAGCATTAATGAAATAAATTTTGGGTCAGTCATGTACACAAAAGTAAATTGAAGGTCATGAAAAAGAGAACCTTGCATAGTATCAATATCTGATTTAAAAAAGCCATTAAAGACTTTTCTTGTGTCTTCAGTGTACTGCAAAACTTGTACTTGAAATCTTGCCATATTTCAGGTGAATTAAGACCTGAATCAAAACCTAGTGAAGTGATTAATATCAGCAACTTTGGTAGGCAATATCTTCTCTCCTCTTGAATATAATGCTTGCTCAATATTGTGTCATGGGAAACCATTAGTCAAGTGTCTTAACAAATAATGTTAACAGCCTGTAGTGGCTGTCAGTTCTACTGACCTCTACCATCTACATTCTCATAAGTGCTTTATACTCTGTAAGATCTAATGTCTTTTATTTCTTCAGATATTAATACAATAGCATTTTCTATGTCTTTTCAGTTACTTCACTGAAATAAGTTTACAATCTCCATTTCTTCTTCTTCTATAATTTTATTTTCTACTTTTCCATACCAATGACAGTGTATTTTATTCCAGAGCTGACACTTGTGAATTATATTTTAGAGACGGTATATTCAGAGACCTCAGGAACTGACAATCCATTTTTAAATCGACCATTTTACTTATCCCCTTCCATCGAGGTGCCACAGTTGGAAGCAGAATCCAAAGTCAATAGATCTGCTTGCAGATTGTCCCACAAAATTTGTGCATCTTGGAATTGATTTCATTCTTAAAATATTTATTTAACATTAAGTCTGCTTGATGTGGAATTTGTTCTTGCTACAAGGCACATGGGAACTGTTTCTGCCAGATCCTTCAGGGAAGTAAGACATCAGATGCCCTTGGCTTCTATTCACACTGACTTGTTTGGGACAGAGATTGCAGCTATTTTGCTTCCAACAGAAGTGCACAAAATAATGAACTAAGAAAAGGAATGTGTAGGGTTGAGCTAATATGGACACGAAAATAAACTGCTCTGAGAAAAACCGCTCATAGAGTTCACTGCTTTCTCTGGTGACCAGCAGGGAGTCAGAGGCTGAATTGTCGTTGCCTTTCAGAAGTAGTACAGTAACGGTTTAGGAGACAGTCACGGGAGACTTCCATGTGTTGTGGCACCAGGTCTGGTTAGAATTCTGTTCTAATATATCTCTCCTTTCTTAAACAAACAGTTCCCAGAATATTTAGTTGTTTGTTGACTGGAAATTTTGTTTCAAATCTTTCATTTTTTCCATTTCTGTGGATTTATTCCCCCCGACAGATGACTAAAATGAATTTGAGACAAAATTTAAATCAGTGCTCTACCCTGCACTGTCTTACTTTATATAGTGACATTACAGGTGCAGAGTGATAATAAAAAAGAATTACAAAAGCAAGATAATAATTAGTTGAGGATTTACTGTAAAGCTTGTCTTAAAGCATGTTGTGGAAAGGGTGTTTTGAATGGTTGCATTCTGAATGTTTTTATCTTGAAGAAAAACACATCAAACTATTATTCAATAAGCAAGACATTTAAATTAATTTAGTAATTATTACTGACATCAGGACAAAAGAATGTAAGCGCAGAAGTTTAATAATTTATTCCTGTTTAGAATCATTGTTTCAGCTTATTAGGAAACATAAAATAAGTTGCTTAACAATAATGCAAGTCAAAACCATATTAAAGGGAAGTAATGCCCTTTCCTCTGCCCTTTATTGTTCTGCCTATTTGGAAGAAAGAAAGTATAACCTCTGTGTTAACATTGATAATAATGGTGGGTAGTACATCATGATCTTTCAGAGGAAGCCTACAGAAAGCTATTTAAAGCTATGACAAGTAAATAATACATAATTAGTCAAGTTTTCTGAATTCAGTGACATAAAAAATTAATGAACCTTTCTATCAGTTTGAAGAAAGAGTGGAACAATTATTCTAGTTCTTTCTATGGAGTTCTATGGAGAAACTATGCAGTTTCTTTCTTTATATGAAGAAACTGCATATTCTTCATTGCATATTTTTGAGATTCTGTGCCTTTATTTCTGGTATTCTTTAAAGAAGTTCTTCATAAATATAAATTACAATATTTTATTTCTGTACTTCCTGTTTCAAGAAAGTCTGGTGGTAACACTCTTTAATTGTATGGCTCTTCTTGGGGTGAATCCTGATCTATTTTTTTTTTTTTTTTTTTCACATCCCCAGACCAGGCATTTGTGCGTTAGCAACAAGCTGCAAGTGTTTTCTCTTTCCCATTTATCAGTCAGGTCTCAGAGCACTACTCATCAGTAGGCTCTCAATGGAGTTGTATCCTGTACTGTGGATTACCTAATCTGTTTTGATTTTAGATGAAACACTGTTTTATTTTTTCCCCTCTGGGCAATGACAGTAATGGGAATTGGTTAACATGCTTTCCAAAACAGAATTTCTTTGGGGCTTTCTTTCTCGGTTGGTTGGTTGGTTGGGTTTTTGTTTTTTAGTGAAAAAGTATCATAGAAAACATGAAATCTTCATGTTTATCTTTGAAAAGTCAGATTCTGCTTTTGTGTGGTTTGCTTCTCTGCGCTTTTATAATTTTCTTCTGCATACAAAGAAAATTAAACACAACATTAGAAGCAGCAATGCAGAATTAGACCAAATGTCCATATAGCCAAGTATCTGTCCAGTACTTGTATCTGTATCTAATACTCTCTCTTTGATGGTGGCCAGCAGCTACAGAAGTGAACCAGTATAAGCACAGGGCAAGCATTCTCTCCAGAAGTGTTCTAAACTCTTGCCCTTCCCTTGAAGATGCCTTTTTTTTTCCCTCCAAAGAAAATTCAAGTAACTTCCTTAAAGAGTTAACTACTTATTATTTGAGTTACAGGAAATATCTGAAACAATTTCTTTAGATTGCATCGTAATTGAACTGTGACAGTTCTGCCTTCCATCACACATCAAGTTTTAATGAACAATTACACCTTTCCTCTGAAATATTTCTAGGTTTTGGAGTTAATAGGTATGTGTGACAGAGTTCTATTGGCAACATTTTCACCAAGTAAGCTTTATGAAACATTGCTTTTGATTCTTCATTGATTTGAAGTATCTTAAAAGTTTTATCATTATTGGTGGTTCATTGCAGCAACAGAGATTCCAGGAACTTATTTGTCATTGATTTGTTTTATAGTTCTGTGAATAATGTGGATGAGTGAGCAGCATGTATCAGGTCCTTGAATAAGGCATGTATTCTGAATGTGAATGTAACTACGCTTATCAGACCCACTAATCTGCATTGAACCTTCTCAATTTCATAGTACATTATAAATTTCTCTTAACTTCCCATTTTTACATTTCTCTTGCAAAAGTGATGATTGAGCATATTCTGACAAAAACCATTCTAAATACCAGCCTGTCTCCATGTAACAGCTAATATTTGAATAAAGACACTGATTTCCTAGCGGACGGTGCTCATTAAAGACATTATAAATAACCATAATAGTTTATTATTTGATAGTGAAATACATAAGTGGTCATATTTGATTCAGGCAGTATAATCAGTTCGTTATTCTACAAAATGTATATGGAGAGAAGCTGACCAATCATATAATTTCTTTTTTTATGTGTTTTTAATAATAAGACTTTTCCAATCAGTTCTACAAAAAAGCTGCCAAAACAGCTGTAAAGTAAAATTTCCTGAGAGTGCACTTCATCCCATTGTCCAGGTTGTAAATAAGGACATTAAACAGTATTTGCACTAGCACCTGTGAGTGGCACCAGCCACCAGTAGCATTTTCTACCACGGACCATAATAAAAAGTCTCTACAACAGAGTTGTCCTGCACATCATCTGATGTCTGCATCCTGCTTCACAAAGTGACCTTAAAATAGTTTGTCTTTTTTTAAGGCTTCAGAGAAAGTAGAACTGACCCCCTCACCCCTCTGTGTGTTCACTTACCTGAATGACTTGGCAATTGCCACCTATTCTGCCACTTTTGAACAACCTCCACATTTGTGACTGGTAATAGGCAGCATCATGAATATAGCTGGGTGGTATCAATTTTCCTGAGAAATACTTGGCACAGGAAAAAAAATCCTAAATGGGATGGGATGGCCACTTTAGAGAGCAGAAGGAGAAAACTTGTCTTAATCTTTTTATATTTCTACCTCAGTAACTCTTGCAGATTTTCTTGAGAACATCCATTGGTGTTGTTCATATCAGGAATACTGATGAACAGATTTATATGACAGTCTGTTAAATATTCTATGATTCTAAATAGTAAATCACAGACGACGTTGCAATTTACTGTTTTGGAGTCTGTGAGTGACAAAGCTCAATAAAGGACTTCCATATTCAAAGCCTGTAATGAAAGTTCCAAAGCAGAACTTCTTTGCAGAGGAACTTCTTTAGTGAGGAACTATTGCAAATGTCAACATATACTTTTTTAATCTCTTTTTTAGAAATTTTTAATCTCTTTTTTTTGTTTTCTTAGAACAATATATAAGCAAAAATGTGCTAGTAAAAATATATATATTGACTGCATGAAGAGCTGAAAATGCTTGTGTTCTGTGAAACCTTTAGAATTGAACACTCCAGTATAATTAATCTACATGAATGCTGTCCAGGTGGAAATAGTAAATAGTAAGCTGCCTCAGCATCTTACTCTAGTTTTTAAAATGCCATGCTCATATTGGAATGTTTGGAAATTAATAAAAAATGTTACAAATGTTACTTTGAAGCTGGTATTTCCATTAAGTATGATGTCTTCTTATTAAAAGAAAGAAAAAAAAAAAAGAAAGAAAAGACCAAATTACTCCCTCAGGGGCAAAGACCAGTTGTGCTTCCTTCTGTTTAAGGAAGTTTAAGTTACAGGCCTTGACAAACCCTTGCACTTCCAGTTCAGTGCAACGCTGACCTGCACTTAGAGCTTTGCAGCAAATAGTAGCTTCGGTTGACCAATGTGGAGTTTATGTGATTTAACTCTGGGTCAGAGGAGAAGGGATGTGAAGGAGCAGAATTTTAGTTCTTCTCCTCCTCTCCAGCATGTGAACATGGTCTGATAAAGAGATTATTCTGCTCAAGACTCAAGTAGAGGTTACTTTTCATGACCACCTAGCAAGAAAAGTGGTTCCATGACTACAGACTTTAATGTTGACAGTGAGAGTGTTAATTCAGAGGATACTGGTTGTATCCAAGCATAAATCAAGAGTTTAATGTGTCGATATAGCTGGAATAAAGTTGTAGCCATATCTGTGGATATGGTTACAACAAATTACTATTATGATTTCAGATTACTAAAATCTAACTACCTTTGTAAATCCTGTTCCAGGTAATTTGGGGGAAGATACGGTGAAATCTTAAAATATGTTATTTCTTATGAAACTGTAATAAACCATAAGACATAGGATGCAACTAAGAAGCTGCAATGGACAAAGCTCTGAGAATACCAAGATGGTGACTTGCATAATTTCTTTGTATGTTGATCAAGTAACTTAATTTATAAAAGTTTTTTTTGACACATCTAAGTACCTGCAATGTTTTGGGCATAAAAACATGAATGAGAGGTTTTCACTTACTCTAAGTGTAACAGCACTGTCAAGTAACAAGGTATTGTGGATTTATGTTATAATGAAAATTTTAGGCCTGCACGAAAGCACATTACAACAGTATAATTTGATAATGTGTATGTGGGCTTGCTTTTACTTTTATAAATACTGTACAGTTATGATTATTTCCCAGACACAACTGTGTAATAATTGCATGCCTGGGATGGTTAAAAACATGACACAGATATAATCTAAGCAAGCTTTCCTAAAATAATTGTATACTGTCATGTGTGATTGGCTAAGTGTTATTCAAAGTACACTCAACATAAGT
Organism: Merops nubicus; assembly: GCF_000691845.1. Taxonomy (NCBI): domain Eukaryota; kingdom Metazoa; phylum Chordata; class Aves; order Coraciiformes; family Meropidae; genus Merops; species Merops nubicus. Next base: position 19,824 of record NW_008629284.1, read on the forward strand.
AAGCAGGCATCTTTACTTAAATAAAACCACTACCATGCTGGTACTCCTCTTTTTCCATGAACTTCAGGAGACCATTTGTATGTCTAAGTCCATTGTGCATGTTTTTTTCCTCTCAAGGATAGCCTTAGAACTAGAAGCCTTGGATACTGTGTTTTGCAGATGTTTAACCTGCCTCTAGAGGAAGTACCACTGTTTCCCCAACACGCTGTGTCTGTTTTATGTGACAACAGCTATGCTGTTCCTAAATCAGAGGTGCTCTGACCTCTGGTGTCCTGTAGTGGCCTGTACGTAGTAGTCCAGGAAACTCTGCCGCACGTGGCGTTGCTGAGTATCAGCCACGCCTGCTGGGCTCGGTGAGAGAGCTGCGTGGTGTCCATCTGCGTCCCCTCTGCCACCTGAGCAGAGGAGAACTGGCCCACTGACTTCTTGTACCCTCCAGAGGGTCAACGTCTAAATTTGTCAATAAATGGAAACTGCCACTTAAAATGGTCTAGAACAGCTGCGCAAACTCCTGACTGTACTTTTTCAACAGTGTATCTTTGTTTCAGGAACTTTATATGTTAGAGTTGTAGGTAGTTTGCAATTTGTCTCTCTATAATATTGAGCACAGGCCTGAATCCAAGCTTAAACTGAATTTTTGATTTTCCATACTTCATGAAATCAAGCCTTATATTCAGACTGCTGTTTTTGGGAGAAGCTAGAGTGCAAAATCTGACATTATTTTAGCATGAGTCTAAACACGTGCTTCTCTGTAGAATAGATGAAATATTGTATGCTGTTCCACCAAGTACCCCACTCCATCTTCCTTCTGGAGGACAACACTGACATAGAGAGTTGAGGGTATGTGAAGTTTCAGTTCTCAGCTGGCACAAGAACACTTTGGAATAGATCCACTTCTTTATTTCTTCCTCAGTAAAATGAGAATTGAACCATTTACTTTCTAAGAGAATTGGGAAGATGAATTCACTAAAGGTTTTAGGTGCTCAAAAAATTTAGTGGAGGAAGTTATGTAAATATCCAGGAAAAAAATCAGTGAAACCAATCTATTAGGACAGACTTAACAGTAGCTTACAATGGATAATTATGCATTGCTTCACTGCTACTGGGCAATTACATTGCCAGTAAACTAAATTAGTCCATCTGTGGGTTATGTGTCTCTAGGATATTCAGTTAATTACATTACAGTATATTTTTACTCATGTGAAGCACAAATATCTAGTGGTTAAAAGACTGAATAATGAATTTGGAGGTGTGGTATAGATACAGCTCATTGTATAACATCCTTGTTCATCACACCACCTTGTCTCCCTCAGCTGAGGCTCTGAGTCAGTTAAACACCATTCTGTGAACTTCACTGTAGACTTTGCGGTTAACAGAAAGAGAGTTGGCGTTGCCTCCTTGTAGATGAATGCTTTAGATTATTTGGTATGTGTCTGTAACCTAGCTGAGCAATCAGCATATGATACAGAGCTTTATGTAGCAGGAAGAAGAGGGTGCTGTATCAGCATTCTGAGGAAGAAAACCTGAAATCCTTTTAATTTGTCCTGAAATTTTCATAAGTGGGTACTTAACATAGATGCATAACCCAAACATGAGATTTCTAAAATGTTTGTTGTGGTTTTAATGTGTGTCAGTGTAGAGGTAATTAAAACAGTCAGAAGAAAATTTATGACAAGCTGACATTTTCAAAACAAATAAAGATTCTCCAGATATTTATAACTTTGTGTCGAGGACAATTTATAGTCCATGTCATATTACAAGATTTAATTTGGTTTTGTTGTCATACTGTATTAGCTTTAAAAGACTTTTAATATTTCAGCAGCTGCTGCATTGCCCCAATTGGTACTGAAAAAAACATTCAATACTGAGTGTACACAATATGCCAAACATGTTCTTTAGATTACTCACCATTCACCCCTAGATGAGCATCCTTCTTGTGCATGAAGTTAGCTTCTGGAAGTAACAGAAGGCGTACAAGTGAAATTTGGAGGAACAGAGTAGGAAAACAGCAGCTTTGGTTGTTTCTGGTGATCGTAACTAGTAATGACCTTATGCCTATGGCCCTACTGGCATACATTGTAGGATGTATCATTAGATGTATCATGCTGTTCTGGGTGAGTAAAGGGGCTGAACTTGTTCCTCTCAAAAAAAAAAAAAAAAAAAAAGAAGAAAATTGTTCCCTAAATCACCATGAATCAACCCCAAATCATGGTCTTAAAACAGCAGATCAGGGAGATCGTTTTGATTTTTATCTACCAGACTTCTGTATGCCCACTCTAGGAATGGCATACTGTCTATTGAACTTGAATTCTTACTTGTATCAAGAATTTGGAGGAAGTAATATTGCTGTCTCTACCTTGCTTCTCGTACGTATTTGTGTGAGAGTTACTCGTTGAAACACATGATCCAGGGTCAGATTTTTTAATTTATATCTGTCCTGGTCATTACAGATTTATTAATTATTGAGACAGCTCAGTTAGAATATATCTAATTTCTGTTCTAAATTGTATCTCCTTGTGGTTGTTATGAATTAATCTAGTTTATTGAACAATAGGAACTTATAGTATTCCAGGGTAAATATAAGATAATAATTATTATAGGAAAGACCTGATTGTGATAGTATTGCTAAGCCTTGGGGTTTCTTTCATTCCTCTAATTATCAAAATTCTGCAGCAGTACTGGAAATATGACACCACTACTTGGATTGATAAATCGGAAATGACACTATTCAGAACAGCGCTTTGAACCTGTACTAGAGGTTAAAACTATTAACAGTGAAGTAGCTTACTGAAATTAGACTCTACTTGAAGTAAATTGATGTCATTGATTTGTATGACAGGCTGTAGTACTCAGCCTTTAGTGAGCGTATCTGTGTTAAGCAGAGGGTACTGTCACCTTCATATTTTTAAAGACTGTCCCAGACCATTTCCACTGTTAAATTTCAATTAAACAAATTTGGTTGGAAAAAATGTTCTATATGTCTTTTATCTACCCTGAGCTTCTGGCAAAACAAACTGACTTTTCCGTATTTGGCATTTATTAATAATATTTTGAATACCAATGCGCTTTTTAAGCCGAGTGTGGTGGAATTCTCATGTGGGATTATTAAATGAGTCGATTTGCATTCTAATGAGAACAAATGTTTGGGATTGCATTGTTAAAATGCTAAAACGGTGTGTGTAAAATTATTTTGCAGCTTATATTCGCAGAACTCATTTCCCCAAACTCTTTTTTTAAATAACTAAAGAGACAGAGCATACTGACGGCTGGAGGGGAGGTGATTAGGGTAATTTAAACTGTTCGCAAATGACTTTGCTACTGAATGAAAGCATTTCTTTGGCTTTACAGTGCTCCTTTCATTATCTTTAAGCGGCTGCAGTGTTGAGTCCCATAAGAAGTCTCACCAAGCTCTCTTTCCTTGTACAATTTCTCAATTGTATTGATTAATAATTTTGTAATTCCATTCTAGGTTGCGTTGCGCATCTTTAAGGCATGTGCTGCTTTTTCTTTGCTTGTCTATCCTGTAACGGTTATGTTGTCTCTTCTAATACCTTAGCTTTATCACTGCAAGTCAAGCTTTAAAACATTAATCCCTTCATGCTTTAATTTCATATTCTATTACCAGAATGAATGCAAATACTGTTTCCTTTTTGCTCCTTTTTAATCATCTTCACTACAGCTTTTGCAAATGGTCCAAGAGCAAAGGAAGCTTTTTATTACAGTCAGAGTCAAAGATTTGTTCAGCTACTCTTTTCATATATTTTTCCACAACTATTGCCAAACAAGACTTGTTTACTGCAGGCTTCTGAGATGTTCCGCTGCCTTTCTATTCCCCATCTCGTGCACTGCAAAGCAGCATTGTTTAAAATACTGCTTTCCAAAGAAAAGCTGCATGTTGCTCAGGGCAAATTACCATGAGATACTGCAGGGAGGTTTTAATAAAGCCTAGCCTTCCCTTCCCCCACTATTTTCTCTTGTCCTAAGCTATAGTAGTTGTGAGGTGTGGGTAGGGGCTGCTCTTCGACTTGCTGTGTGAACCACCAGGCACTACTCTGGCATTGTAAACTTATGTAAAATTTATAAAGAGAGACCTTTGCAGCTCCATAGTTAAGCTCAAGTTATACTCTTCAAGCAGGTTTTAAATCCCTGAGATTGACACAAACTTTTTTTCAAAGATCCCATCAGAAAACTTGTACCATTTTCAGGAAAAAAAATACACATAGAGGTTTCTAGGTGAAAGAAAAACAAAAACAAACCAACCAACCAACCAAACCAACAAACCAATCAACCAACCAACCAGTCGGGCTACAGACTAAGTTGAGATTTTTAAGTAATTTATAGTCCTTTATACGGTTATTCTGCTTTTTTTCTTCGGGTGCTGATCCTTGGTAATTGTGACAATTGCAGGAGCCTGATTTCTTTTAGAGTATAGTTCTAGAGTTAACTGAATGAATATTCCCGTTTCAAACTTAGCAGTAACATCTTTTGTCAAAGAACCAAAAACACTCATTCTCTCCCATTTTCATAGAAGAGAAGGGAAGAGCTGGATCATGGGAGACAATTCTTACATGTCACATCAGAGGGCAGAGGGCTGCATATCAATTTCTCCTAACACTTGCTAAACACCAAAACTTTCATTTTCTTTCTCATTGACTGTTCTATTGCTGCTTGTGTAAAAACCACTCCTTTGAGTTGTATTAATTATATTGTATCAGTCTTTTTTTTTTTTTTTTTTTTGCAAAACTTATGTTTCTATTTCTCCTCTCTCCAACAAACTTTTTTGGTAATTTTGTATAGGTTGGGTAGGAGATTTGTAGGAACTGAGGAACCTGTGCTTGCATTGATTTACCTCTGTAAAAGCAGGAGCCTCCATTGCCTCTTTTACTGGAGACTTGAGAATACACCCTGCATACCATCTTCCATGGTGCATAATCTCTTTTTTTCTATGCAATCAAAACCAGAGACAAGATTAAGGTATTCTAGTCCTCCTTTCTAACAGTATCTACACCAACACAGAGCTTCTGTTGTTGCAGAAGTCTGGTTTCTTTCATCAAATAGTAAACTTCTTAAGAGAATTAAAGCAAAATAGCACAAATGCCATTTACAATGCAAGTATGAAGTTGTAACCGTAGAACATCATAACCATCAGAAATACTTTAGATTTTCACCTCTGCAACTTGCTTACCATTTTCAGCCGTTCACAATAAATGTGATCTATACCAAGCCTTATTGTTCAAACTCATAGTCATTTTACTTACAGCAACAGAATATATATTTCTGTTAATTTATTGAGAAAAAAAAAAATGAATGTATCTGCTTAAATGATGGAAAATCTAACTCTATTTTGTACGTTCTTATGCTAACATGATCAAGCCATTAGTCATTATTAAAGCACAAAGCACACATCAACACATATTTACAGCTTAATTAAGAACTGCACTCTGTAAAGCTGCCAATTAATTGAGGCATAAACACCTCTCCACCCACTACCTGTTAAATCATTGGTTATCATGACCTTTTATCTTTGCAATATCCATTAAATTATCATGCTCTCCAGGCTTTACTTGGAGGCTTTTCAGTTGCCATCAAAAGAGTTATCAAGGAGACATATATATGTATCAGAAGAATTATTCAGAATCTTGTGCTTTGTTATATTTATTAGCAGTTAGGTTGACCTTAGGTGCCCTGTTTTGGGCTGGGACAATTCTACTACTTAACGAAGGATAAAACTCGGTATTTGTAGTGCAGTGTTTCACCTCATTTACTTCATTAGTCTCTGGTTTACTTATGGCTGTTCAAAATGGCTATTCTTTTATCTGTTCTTCCATTCTGAACTCAGCAAAGCAGGAACTTACAATCAGCGTGCAAAATTTTATCATTTTTTTATCTCAGCAAAATTTAGAAAAAATCTGCTTTCAGAGGTCAGCCCACTAATAATCTGCAGTGAGTCTGCCCGCCCATGTGCACACTTACACCTCTGCCTCAGACACGCATTGCTCAGCAGTAATGTCTGATCTAGATGAGGGGTAGAAAAGCATTTATATTTGAAGTTTTGCACATGTTATGCCTGCCACTAAACTGGGATTTATGGCATGTTTCAGAGTTTAACATTCTCACTGGCAGTTTTTAGCAGTTTCCTTCTGGAAGGTTCCTTCCAGAACTGTGGTAGCCAGAATCCCACCTGCTGGCTGAGGGAACTCACAGAATTACTTAGGCTGGAAAGGACCTTTAAGTCATCAAGTCTTGTTTAAATATTTACATTAATTGCTTTTAACGTTGCATGTTAATGCTAACTTGCAGCAGTCACTAATAGCATGCCAGTAAACGTCGCCATAGTCATAGAGAGGCTTCTCTCTGAGCAGGGGCTTGGGCCGGGCCGGGTGGCAGCACCAGCGGTGGAGGCGGTGGCAGAGCTGAGGGAGAGGGCGGCTGAGCAGGGCTGAGCCATGACCGACAGGGCCCTTCCCTGCCCCACCGGGCACTGCAGCACAGCCGGGCTGCGGCTGCCATTGTACCGCTGGGGCTGCTGGGGCATCTCTGCCTGGCTGGGGAAACAGAGAGGTGGAAATGCTGAAGAGACAGGGTGGGAGAGTGGTGTGGAAACAAGGTAAGGTGTTCCTTGCTCTTTACATGGAAGTTTTTTGAAGTGAGGGCTTTGAGAGAAGGGAGTTTGTGTGGCATTGGTCCTGAGGTAAGATGGCAACCGGGAAGGAGAGGGAGGACATTGGCAGCGAGTGGTCTCCTGGGCGAGGTTGTGTGCTCATGGCGTGCCTCTGGTGTGCTGTACTGGGAGCTGATAGCAGGGGAATGGTGTTTGATATGGCTGGGAGAGAGGTTGTGTTTGATGCTGTCAATGGGCAGCAGCCATTTTGCTAATGGGGCTGCCATTGGAAGCGCTGTGGGGGCAGAGCAGGTTTTGACAGCTTCTGGAAGTGTGAGGTACTGTAGTCTAGTCTAAGCATGAACCCTTTAGAATGCCATTTTCAGTTATGTGTTTAGTGACTAGTGGTTTGCTTTGAACAGAACTGGTAACTAGTTCTAGTACTACTATTCACTACTAGTAAATACAGACTCAGTTTTGCAGACTGCTGTTACCAGGCCTCTCTGTCTTGTCTGTGTATTTGTACACAAGTGTGCTGTTTAGGGGCAGTAGTACATCTCTAACCAATCCTGCCAAATTATCATGTGACTCCTGTATTAGTGAAGTGGGAGGCTATCACATGGTTGGTTCAGATGTATGGTAGAACAGAGCTAAGGAGGTTGCCTAGCTCTGTATGTCTCTTTAGTGTGTGCATTTTATTTCTCTAAGTAGCCCTCAGTACTGGAAAGAACAAGAATATCACTTTTACTAAAAGTTATCATGGCTCTACTGTCTATGCAGATGGGCCTTGGGGTATGACCAGTACAGACTAATGCCTCTGGAGACAATTGTATTTGTGAGCTTGTTTCATGATCTCATGATTTAAATTTTGGCAGTGTTATTGATACTTGAGGAAAAAACAATTACGCTTGTGTCCTTGTGTTTTCACGTTTATGAAACAACATTAATTTCATCATAGGTACACTTAAATGGGGAGGAGGGAAACCAAAGTAAAACCAAAAACGTTGAAAACCAAGTGTCTAATTTGCTGCAGGATGCTGTTTAAAGGAGGCTTTAATAAATGGTACATTCAAAGGTGATCCTTTCCTGCCCTGCTTCTCCAGAAATGCCAAAAAGCATATGTTGCACCCAGGTTCTTCTATTTCTATTTCAGCACTCCAAAAACTGAAAGACCTTCAGTCTCTACATTCATCATGCTCTGATGAGAAATTTTCCTATAAACACATTTTAGTCTTTCAGACATTTAAAATGTTTGTTCTTATGTAAGGTTATGGCACAAAACTGAAGAGAATTTTTTTTTTTCTGATAGAAAAACTGTTGAAATTAGACTTCTATCTGACTGTTAGCTGGTATGCTATGTACATGTAGGTGGCAAGATATCGAGGATGACTAACAGGTCTTAAAAACTATGAAGCTTCTAATAAAAATTCGTTTTGTTTATGGTGTAATGTCCAGATAGACATTTCCAGTTTATGCCCAAGTCTTTCAGTCACCTAAAAGTCTTCTGAACAAGAAAAGGGTCTTTTTTCTTGTTGTCTCTCTTCTCTTCTAATTTCTGCTGGAATAATAACTGAGTGAAGAAAGAATGAAGTGTATATTGTCACTTATTTGTCATTGTTTTTGAATAACAAAATGATAGCTTACTCAACCCAGTCATGATGTCCCTATGGTAACATTTTCAGGTCTGTGAGCTTGAGTAGGAATATTGATGCACAGAAAAAAATGTGTATGTGATGACAATTTTTAGACAGATTCTAGGCAGAATGTTACCCTTACAAAGCTGTAAATCTGAGAAAAGGCCGAAAATTAGCCAAGTAATGTAGCTATCTAGATAGTGAATAACCTTAAGACATGCAAAACTCTAAAGTTTTTGCCACTAGATGCATGATTTCTGTAAGGATAAAGAGATGAAAGGCTGGTTTTAATGTTTGTTACTAACATGCTGGAAAAACATTGTAGGAACCTGCTCATCTTGTTAACTAGTTTCGTTTACGTGTATTTGTATGTTTCCATGTAGGTCTCTGTTAATATCTTGATGTGTAGACCAAGACACATAGATTCTCCTTTCTTTTGCTGAGAAGAGTATGAAGCCTGTTAGATATTTCGAAAAGTACATATCCTCTTTATGTTAAATGAAATACATGAGCTCAGTAGCTGTTGTATTTGACAGTATTAACTGAAAAAAATCTAAACACTTTCTCAGTACCTTTACTTCTGTTATGTACACCTATCCTTTGTCTCTCTTACACTTGGTTGCCTGTCATTTCCTCTCTTGCTCCACACTGCTGTTTCCATAAGAGCTGGAAATGAAGGGCTGGGGATAGGGGGAAATACCCTAAAGGCTCTAAGGAGAAAGTCCCTATGTTAATAACCTGAAAAAAAGAGACAAGATTTCCATAGCTTGCATTTCAAAATAACTTACAGCACCATAAAGAGTAGGGATGCCAAGGGAAATACTGTGAAGAATTTCAGGAGCCTAGGACCTGAACACACCAAATGGGACTCAGTTATCCATGAACAACTGTTGCTCCAGCTGGCAACTAAGCACCAGACAGCCACTTGCTTGCTTGCACCCAACAGGATGGAGGAGAGAATCAGAAGGGTAAAAGTGAGGGAACTTGTGGGTTGAGATAAAGACAGTTGAATAGGAAAAACAGAGCTGCGTTCACAACCAAAACAAAACAAGGAACTCAGTCACCACTTCCCATTGGCAGGCAGGCGTTCAGCCATCCCCGAGGAAGCTGGGCTCCGGCACACCTAACAGTGACTTGGAAAGACAAATGCCCTAACTCTGAATATTGTCCCACTTCCTCCTTCATTCCCAGCTTTATATGCTGAGTATGACATCATGTGGTCAGGAATATCCCTTTGGTTAGTTGGGATCAGCTGTCCCAGCTGTGTCCCCTCCTAACTTGTTGGCACCCCCAGCCTGTTCACTGGTGGGGTGCTGTGAGAAGCAGAAGAGGCCTTGCCTCTGTGTAAGCACTGCTCAGCCATAACTAAAACATCCCTGTGTTACCCACATTGTTTCCTACACAAATCAAAACCCTAGTGTCATGCCAGCTACCATGAAGGGAGTTAACTCTGCCCCAGCCAAATTCAGCACTCGGAGCCTTCGCATGCTTGTAGTCTTGCCATATGCCAGGGCAAAGGCTGTAACTCTAATTGTACTGAGCTTGTGTACTCTTTAGTATTGTCTTATTTAGGTACAACTTTCCTGAGCAACATCTACGAATCTGAAAGTCAGTTGATGGTCCTTTAGTCTTACTTGTGTTTTGGCATATTAGATCTCTTTGTATGTAGTTGAATTGCGCTCCTTCTGAAGGGTTACACTTCAGCAGTTAAAATAAAGGAGATGATCTGTTAGCATGCACAGCAAATACTAATGCTATTAATGGCTTTAAGAGTGTTTATCTTTATGAAGAACAGTTCAAGATTATCTTCTCCACTATCATTAAATTATATATTATGTGAACTGAATGTTGAAGTTAAATTAGAAAATATGTTCTGACAGTATCTAGATTACTAGAATTATGATATTTCATGGCCAATTTGAAGTCAGTGATACATGAATTGCTTCATAAAAATATTAAGTAATTCTCTAGCATCCTAGTTGAAAGCACGTTTTGCCAGTATAAAGTAATGATGTATGCATGACAGTAATAAACTGATATTGTTTGTAATTTTTTTCACAAGTGGGGTAACTGAAGTGGAGGGAAGAAAATTATCTTTTTTTTTTTTTTTTTTAATGACTAACAGTACAAAGACTACATCAGGAACTACTTTCCTAACATGCAGACTGCTCAGGAACTCCTAAGTGACATTTAAAAACTATGCTTCTACAACTGGAACTCTGTGAGGATATAAAAGTAAAGCTGATCTATAAACTCAGATTAGAACTTTCTTTCGTACACTTTAAAAAACACCAAACTAGGCCATGACAATACTCAATGACAAAGTTCATGTTAGGAGGTAATGCAGGCTAGTAAGTGAATGTGCAAAGTGAAAAAGGGTAGTGTCTTATACATAGTACTTACATTAATATGTATTTTACAGAGATCATGTTCTGTGCTTATTCCAGCCTGGTTTTCTAAATGGAACATGCATTCAAGATGGGAAGGATATATGTGTGCACATCTTCTAGCTTCTTTCCAGATGAAAGGCATGTTTTTTGTGAACTCTGTCCCCTAAATGTACTTTGATTCATATAATACAACAGATTTAACTGTGAAATCTGCATTAAAAACAAAACAAGCCGACTACATGCTTGACTCAAAATAAAGTTTTAATTTAGGCACATCCAAAGATGATTATACAATACCAATATTGAAAGTCTGTGTATTGCACATTCTAATTGCCTTTCATTTTGAGGAACACAGCTCATTACATTTAGACCCAAAGGTATGAACAAGTTTGTTTGAGGTGAAAAGGGCTCACTTTTGTCTTTAAAAATTCATTTGATTAGATATGTGGGATCATAACACTCAGGTTAGAGAAGAAGTACTCCATGTTATGTTAAATGGGACTAAATCCCAGTACAATTTTCAAGCTACCTGCAGTAAGTGTGTGCTCCATACTCGAACACTGTCGAGTTGGGAGGTGTGTTGTTCAGCAGAAGTTAAACCTGTCAGAATAGTTAAAGTGCCCCAGATCTATCACGGATGTAATGAGACAAGCTGATCTAAAATTCAAATCTGTCAGTATCAGGTGGTATTTTGTTTTTTTTTGTTATTCACTATGTATAAAAGTAGAATAGAAATCACTATTAATTTAAACTGAGAATAAGAAATAAATATAAATACCATGAAACTAAATATTAGTGATATTTGTTATCTTGATAAACTGTCAGCTAAAAGAAGCTGAAGAAAAGTGTTGAAAAACAGAGGTTCCACTGCAGGTGTGCTGTTAAGAAAGAGTGGGAAAAACAAACAGACAAACAAACAAACAAACCCCCTCAAAACCAAAACCCAAACAAACAAGAAAAACCATCATAACTTTGACACTGTTTTTCAAACTATAGCTACTATAACTATCTCAGCATTTTCTGGTATGTGTAAGTATGTTGATAGTCTCATAAGCACCCATCAAAAATGAAATAACTCCTGTAATTTCAATTCCCCAATCTTGGCTGCAAAAATGTGGAGGTATCCCTGGGGTTGTGATGATTCTCTCTTTCCTTCCACATCTATGAAGGAAAAGTGTCACTTTCTCAGCTCAGAATGCCCTGATTGCTTGCATTAAATGTATGCTTCTCTGAGTGGCTGAGATTTCCATACCCTGCTCTTAACTCCTGAATTTCATGTTATTTCTAACGTCATCATGGATTGCAGTCTCCTGCAAATAACGAGATACTAAATTTTAAGCTATGTGATATGCTAGTGTATTAAAAACAGCCTCTGTAGATGGATACAGGGACTGCAGAAGTATGCTGTGTTTTAAAACCATACAAAGAACAGGAGGATATGGGGGCTTAGAAAGTATTCTATGATAAATAGCATAGAGCAGTAGGAGTGTTTGTGTGCCTTCTAAGAGCTCGTTAAGACGGGGGATATTTATAATGTGTATCAGTTTCACTCTTCCTATTCCCACTCCCCTTTTTCCTGTCTTCGGGACTTCCTGCCAAGGTCTATAAAAGGGGCAAGAAAGGCACACCTCTTTATGTTCTGTCCCGGTTAGAAGGCAGAATTGTGTCCCACCTCCCTTATCCCTCAGTTTCCCAGGTAGAGAGGTAAATAAGGAAGGCAGGGGTAATGAAAACCTTGCACCGAATGGAAGATTAACAAAATTAAATATATTATTTAACGGGGAACAGAAAGGAAGAAGGGTAGGGGTTTAAACAGGGTACAGAAAGGAAAAAGGGTAGGGGTTTTAACAGGAAAAGGGGGGTTGTAGGAACAACAAGGCAAGGAAGATTAAACTTCCAAATATACAAAACCCAAATGCTGTGCTAAGGCTCCCCGGTGCTGGATCTCGCTGGATTGAGGTGGATTGAAGCTGGACGCACAATCCTTGGACGTGGATGGAGGCAGGGGAATGAGTTTGTAGATCAGGCCCAGGTCTCCAAGATGGCCACGGCCACGTGTAGCATAGGGAGCAGCAGAGCAGCGTGTGCCCAGGTACAAGGTCAAAGGAGCAAGAGCAAGAGAGCCAGAGCAAGAAGAGAGAGAGGTGTGCCTTTCTCGCCCCTTTTATAGACCTTGGCAGGAAGTCCCGAAGACAGGAAAAGGGGAGTGGGAATAGGACAGGTATACGCCCCTTTCATTCAGGCTTGTACCTGGTTCAGGGTTTCAGATCTCCACCCACCAGGGGCAGCAGGGTTCAAATATGGGGGCTTAGAAAGTATTCTATGATAAATAGCATAGAGCAGTAGGAGTGTTTGTGTGCCTTCTAAGAGCTCGTTAAGACGGGGGATATTTATAATTTGTATCAGTTTCACTCTGGCATGATTATCTGAAAATACAATCAGTTTGATTATTGCAAAGTTTTTTGTTAATACAGTATATTCAATGGAATTATTACTTTTCTTTGGCCTTAAGGAATTTCCCTCTGAGTTCAGTGTATGCAAAACAAATTTCTGATTTAGGCTTCAGATAGCACAACATGATGTTACACTCCAAATCTTGTTACAGGCAAAAAGGAAATGGACCTTATGTGTAAAGGCAAGAAGCACATAATTAGAATATTCCAAGTATTAACAGTCAAATGAAAGGATTATTAATGATGTGGATTTAATTGTCACAGAAAATAGAAAAATTAGTACTACTATTAGTACTACTATGTAGAAGGAGTCTCAGTAACATAGTTAAAATTATGCTACACCTCATATGTTCTACTATGTACCCCTTTTGCTGGTGAAGTGTTCACCCTTTCCTTTATTATCTGGGTTCTTAGGCTGATAATTTCAGCATGGAGTGGTTGTGGCAGGAGATGAGTTGGCAAGGTTGGCAAGTTGTCAGAATTTTGAGTCCTTCCTTACTTTACCATTTACTTACATTCCTTCTTATAACTTTGCTAACATGCTTTTACACCTTGGGGTTTTTTTTACACCTGCAACTCCATGTTACATGCGCTTTTTAGTACTTTTGTGAAGTCTTTCTTTATTACCAGTGAAACTTTTTCTGTCCAGCTCCAATTTTTGTGTTTATTTAACTAGAGATTGATGAATCTGTGGCCTTGGGGTCTTCAGTCCAAAGACTGGACCCTGTGTATTTTATGCTTGTACTGCACAGTACCCTTGATCTCAACTTCTCACAGCCTCTGCTACCATTCCAGGTCTGTATTGCTCTGCACTGTATTTCTGTGCTGGTTCTAAGTAGCCTGTTCTACACAGAGTAGCTACTTTTTACTATTATCTATGAGCAAATGTTAGTTGTATCATAAAAAGGCAACTACAGCCAACTGCTCATTAGAAAAATTTTTGTTAAAGCTAAAACAAGAAAAAATAATCCAGGCAGGTCAAGGAAGGTGCACCCTGAGGCTTTGCAAATTGAGTGCAATACCTGTGGCCTGTTATTAGCAATGGTCACAAAATATTGCTGGGCTACGGGACTACAATGTCTGTATAAGACTTAGGCAGCTGGAGAGTTTGAGGTGCCAAATAACTGAAGCGTAAATCAGGATTGTTGAGGAAGACCTTTTTATATTCAGTTGGCAAGGAACATTATCAAATAAGTATTAAAAAATTATATAGAATGTTGTTTTCATTGTTTTAAGAATCAGATTGTCTTTGACAGAATTACAGACAAATATCACTCAGTAATTTGATGTTTCCATGGCTACAGAAGGAACAACTTGAGCTTAGTTGATTTTAGTGATGGTAAGCAGAAGGATTTCCTAGCAGGGGCTGTGTAGACTGAAAGATTTTAGTCTGTGAATTAGTACTGATTGTCTCTGCCCATTTGTTCTGGAGCTGGGACTGTAATTTCTTCTTGATACAAGGAGGAGGAACATGTATTCTGGGATCTAGTAGAGAAGAGACTTGTATCATCTGGGTTCACCTCCTGCAAGGCAGGTTCGCCCAGGTGGAGCTGGGTGAAGAGAATGTGCAGCTCGCAGATGTTCTTCCAGACAAAACCCCAAAACTGTATACAGGTTTCATTATGCTCTGTGCTTATGTTCAGTGTAGCTCTTAGGGTCCTCCATCTCTTCAGTAGCTGATAGCTCATGGGCATTCATCCAATTCCCAAGACATTAACAAGTGCCCCAGTAACTGTAGAGGGCCTTTGGAGTCAAATGTGTAAACATAGCTTCATAAAATCATATTATGTGCACTTAGTCTCAAAAGATGAAGATGTTCAACTTTGTTTCTTTTATCTTTATCTGACTGAAATGTCAACGTTATGTCATTTATCACCCTCCATTTTTACTGTCAGAAAGGTGGGGAATCTTAGCTTGCACTTAAACAGGAAGGAACAATTATCAGAACTTCCATTTATTAAAAAAAATTTACAAAGCTAGTAAAATACTTGGTGGTAAGAAGAAATAAATGGGAGGAAGAATGAAAGAAATTACAGTCTTTAGGGTTTGGTTTGTTTTGTTTTTTTCTTAACTCCGAAATTTCATTATAGTTTGAACACTATATTTTTCTGAATATGCATCACATTCATTTTGAATTATTTAATTTAGCTTCTTTCCAGATAAACTAGCTTTATTAAATGTTTGCCATGGATGAGCGAGCAAAGTTTGTGCAGACTATAAATATCTATGATTAGTCTTATATAGTATTTTGTAATCTAAGTTTTACCAGTTGCATATAATGTTAATATCCAAGCTTGATATGCTACTGTGGGGAGGAGAACATGCCTAGGCAGGAGAAGGGAACAGTTTAAAATCCATTAGCAAAACAGAACCACAACACCAACTACTCAAAAAATCAATTTGGTGTAAGGCATATCTAAGGGACGAACTTCCAAGAGCCTTTGTCAGGCAGTGGGACAGTTGCAGTTATGAATCGCTTTGCTCTTTTGTAGAAGGGAGGGTGTAGTCTGGGCTGTGTGAGCGCAGTCTGGGCAGCACAGATGAGACAGTCCCTGGATTTGCTGACCAGTTCATGGTAGCTCATCTGACATAGATCAGAGGCAAACCTTGTTTAAAGCCAACTTGATAAAGTCTGAGCAGAAGTCATATGGCTGCATGCAATGTGGTCATGTTCATTGAACCTTTGGAAGACACTGCAGCTTCAGTCCTCTTTTACAGAAAAAAAAAATACCTGAATAAATTTGTTCTCCGTATTGGAGGGGAAAAAAAAAAAATGTTATGTGGCTTATTCTGGATTCTTTGGAGATTTCTTTTTTTTTTTGGTTGCCTTGCTCTTTGAAAGCAATGATCATTGTAATTTGCTACCTATGGTTCTGTTGACTTTGAGTTCCATAGGTGTAGTCTTTGTAATGTAATAAGTTCCCTTTGCTTATTACATCTTCCTTTTTAAAAAAATGCTTACAGAGCCTTGCCAAAGAGTTTGTCTTCAACTCCCTGATTGTATACAAGTGATTACACACTCTGTGGTTGTTATGAATTCGCCTTATACTTCTGCAGTGTACCTGTAGTACCTGTAGTACCAGGATGGCACAATATTTTTTTTCTGTGTTCTGATAGAGTTGCTCTATTTCAACTGGAGGTTCAAAATGTTTGTTAACTTTAACTGATCTAAGCTAATAACGGCCTGTCCAAACCACATGTATAATACATAACTCATCAGCAGTAAGAGTGCTGACTTGAAAGGGGAAAAAAAAAATCTTTTTTTAATTTTTGGTTGCTTTTATTTTTTACATTGTGGTCATGGGCTATGCGGACTGGATTCAGTGTCTGTATTGGCATAATTGAACTGGGCTGACCTAGCATGATTTGCATGAGGATCCTTTAAATGTTAAGAGGCTTGACTGAGAGTCTTAAATATATAATCTGTCACAAAATTTTTCATCTGCGTTTTTAATTTATATGCAATTGAGCCCTAAATTATTACTTGGCCATTAACTTGAATTTAGTTTGTCATGTTATTCATCAGTCTGTTACTGCCACTGAGATGCAATACCACTGATGCATCTTGGGGTTTGTTTGCACACCAGTTTTCTTACCAGTTCACTTGGGTTATTTAGTGCTAAAGTAGCCTCATGTGTTATACTCTGCTATCAATTTGTTTGTTTTACTATAACTAATCTTTTTCCACAGTGTAAATTATTAAAGCCAGGTTGATTATAGGTTTATTGAAACATAAAGTGAAATGCCCCACAGAGCAAGAGACAGGCTCCTCTCATGGCAAATGTGTAACAGCTGCAGCCTTTGGCTGTTGTCACATGATGCATCACCCTGACGCAACTGACCAGCCTGGTGCCTGTACTCTGATGCATCGCAGGTGCTCTAGGTGGTGAAAAATTGTCATGTAGCTGTCCCTGTGTGTTTGTATTATGTCTGAATAGTTAGAAAAATGTTACATTGTGAATTATATGAAGGCAAAATTTACAAAAAGATACAAAATTGGCTATGCAAACATAGGAGTTGATTCCTGAAAAATATTGATCTGATCTGTAGCAAAGCCTGGGATTCTTGCCAGAGCCCGCTGACAGCTCTAGGTGACTTGTATTACTGTTCTTGTGCTGCAGGAATGAAATAATCCTCTAGTGTTGGTAATTCATGAAATGGGAACAAAATTGAAATTGAATTGAAATAAGGTACCTGATGTAATTCATGGAATTGAGTAAGGAAAACTGTAACTTATGGGTGTAAACCTTATACTATTCAGGAAGAGGGGAATTATGAGATTTCTGTTAGTTACTTCTTGTTCTGGGGTTTAATATCACTTACACATCTAGCAGGTATATTTACTGCACTTTGGTTTCTTGTAACTCTTAGCAGTAGCCAGAATAAAAGCTTTAAAGATTAAAACTGTTGGGCAAAATTTAATTAAAAGTATGTGTTGATGCTGGGTACAAACAGAACTCAACTCCGCTAAAAATAATTTAGAGGTTCTAACTGTACATTAATGAATAGAACAATTGGAAAACCTATGGCGTGCTTTGGTGGACAAATAGGAACTTAGTGCTATCAATCAATAACTTTAAGGTTCCCTTTCTTGTGGCTGAAATTTCTGAAATAGCGTTCACAAGAAGACTGGAGTGATAGAACAATTTTTAATTATAGTTTATTTTCCTTATGCTTATTTTGATCATGGAACAAAATTTTGTAAGGAGATTTGTTTAAATATACATACGCAGTTTCAGCTAGCTATGCATTGATTTACCTTAGCTGTAACAGAAAATAGAAATTTCACAATGGTAACTAGTCACATATCATTAAATGAAAAAACAGACCAAGATATTTTCTTTTCGGGAGGAATGGGCAAGAATAAAGAGTATAAAGTGATTCCTTCATCTTTCAAAGAGGCATAATGTTATATTGGAAGTATAAATTACGATATCTACAACTACCCTAAGCTTAATAGTATAACTCCTATCACACCTCTGAAAGTTACATAAAAGTGTTAATGAAGGTACCATTGCTATAGATTAATTTACACCATTTCAATCAAATGATTAGTTAATAGGTTAAAAAGAAAAAGTATTCAAAAGTCTGGTGTGGTGACTCAGGACAGGTTGAGTAGTTGGTTTTTGGAGCTGATCATGCCCTTCCTGTGGAATCTTACGTGGTGTCCCACATGCAGCCCCTAATGGGGTTGAATTCTGAGGACTAAGGCATAAGAGAATGCCTTCTGGAGGACTATGACATGTCCTCTGTTTCCAGTAGTTTGTTGTAGTTCAGCAAACTTGCCTGAAATTTTGTGTTTGCATAAATGGCAAACACAGGGTAAGTGGAGAAGTACTTGGATATACTGCTGGTAAGGATGTCATGTCACAGACAAATTAGCATAACTGTGTTCATAGTCAACAGTGAACTTTACCACTTCAAAAGCTGATGTTAAAGCAGCAAGCTTGAGTCATCTTTTTGTGGATCTTTGAAGGCAAAAGACATTGGCAAAGTGATGACAGGTAGAGAAACAAAGAGACTTCATCCTCTTCAAAGGAACCTCAGCAAAAAGGTTTGTGGTAAAGCCTACAATTAGGTTTTGGATAATGTAATTAAGGATTCCATTTACAACTTGGTATGGTTGGAAAGCTCCCTTCAGTATCTCCAGCTACTTGGAGGAGTACTTAATAAAAACCTGTTGCTCACACTCTGAAGCATTATAATTCAGCACAGTAAAAAGATACTTTTCACTTGGATACAATTTAGCTCCAAGTCACTGATCTGGAGATAAAATACTCTGAACTGAAACAGACAATGCATCAGCTTTTTGGGATATCTACCTCTGATAAGTCCAAAAACGATGGTGAGCAGACCCAGAAGATTGTTATAAATTTAAGAAAGATTACTTACGTAGTAAATGTGCTGCTGTAGCACTGATTTGTTCTGCAGAGATTATATTATTCTTTCCTCTCAGCTGTTAGGTTTTTAAGATTTCCAGGCTTTCACAGACCTTATTTCAGAAGTTTTAAGTTCATTGTATACTGCTTTATTAATATGTTGAAATAACAAATTACTAAGTTAGACATCAGCAAATGTGTTGAGGTTCATTTGTGCGATTAAATGTATGAAGTTCCCACTTAATTGTAGCCATGAGTCTTACACAGTCTGAAAGCTTCTCAATTTGATTTAAATGATTGATGTTGATAATTTAATTTTGAGATGTTTTTATCTCGTTTTTTTATCTAGATATTGAAATTAATGCCGCAGATATTACAGCAACTGTATTGATTACTTTGTTTTGATTTATATAGTAGTGTTTCTTTATCTGAGTCTCAAACGTCCATTTTAAAGCACTAATTAACATTGTGTTCTGACAGACTGGAACTGGCTTTTCTATTAAGGGGATATAATTTCAAGTGTGCCATGAGAAGATGTGCAAGCTGAGTATGAGTCAAAGCTTAGGCTTCTTTAAAAAAAAATTGTTTCAGATTTAATTACCACAGATGTTCTCTGAGGAAAATCTGAGATTAATGTTTGACTCCATGCATAACATCTCTGTATTTTTAATATACTTGAAGTGTATAGATAAAACAGAAATCACTTTTTTTTAAATAGGTAAATTAGGAGACTATCAAAAAAATACAGTGTAAAATGACATATATCTCTTTTACCCAACATTGTCCCTTATTACCTGACTGTTACTAAACTAAACTCTCTCTTCTTTAGAAACAAAACCCCCAAGAACAATAGCACTATTCTTTCCAGGGACAGTTGGAGGGAACAACAAATGGCACTGATATCATAGTCTGAGACAGAATAATCTGTTACCAGGCATCTTGTGTAATTTTGGTTAAGATTAAGGATGGGTGTTTTTGTCTTTTTGTGGTCTCTTAATTTTGTTTTTTAAACCAACCAATTTTAAAAACACAAGTAAAGCCAATTATGTATTTGACTATTTGACTCCAATTCAGTCCTTAGAGCTAGTGCCACTCTGAAAAGTGCAGAAGTATGAACTCTTAATAATCAGAACCCCCGGAATTCTGTAATCCATATGCAGCTGTTAATTTGTATGGATACAGTTCTTGTACAGCTTCCAGTCATTGTTTTAATAAGGAAGAAACTATACTTGGAGGGTAATAACTGAAGGCCACTCCTACAGTTTTTTTAAGGAGTGTGTATGATTAGAAAGGAGAGGAATTGTTTCCAAATTGCTAATGTATGGAGTAGTAAAAGAACACCTTCGAGATTTGAAGTAGGACCTTCTGTAACCAGGTTCTGCTAACATTTCAGGTACACTAGTTGGCTTGAGGAAAGTGTTGGGTTTTTTTGTTTTTTTGTTTTTTTTTCAGCTTTACCCCTGTGCTGCACCCTGTGCATTCACAGCAAGCAAAAGCACACTAGTGTGTCAGAGCTATGGGGTGACTGGGTACAGAGAGACTGTGGCTTTGTGTGGCAGCTTGCTTCAGCAGCTCCCTTTCTCTCAGAGAAGTTCCATTGATTTGTTCCATTGATGAAGACCACTGTCATCCAAAGGGTTGCTTCAGTTCTTACACATCCGAACCAGTTTGTTCAGGGTTCTTCAAAAGGGCAATGGACGATTTCACCTCTTCTTATAGATGTTGCTTATTTGTACACTGGGTGCTGATCATCTTATTCCTTCAAGTACGTGCAGAATGGGTACAATTGTTATAATTTTACTATTTTTATTCAATTAAGCAAGCCAAATAAGCAAGCCAAAAAAATCTTTCACTTCATGCTGTATGCTAAACAGTCTGTATGGTTTGGGGAAGTTCTGTGAAGAAGGAATTGATGGACAGTAACCCAAGTCTACTGGTATTGCAGCTATTGAGTGATAGGATAGCTGCATGAAGAAGCTGATGTGTAGTATCTGTATTCTGGAGCTGATAAGAATCTTCAGCCCAGTCCTGCACAAATGTCAGAATCAGTACAGACTCTGTAAAGGCAATGATACGTGTCCTTTGCATATCTTTAGATGTGTCTGAAACTAATTGGGGGATAATTAAATATCTGATGTAGTTTAAGAATGAGAACTTTCTCTTTGTGTACTCTCCTAATGCATCCTCCAAAATCTCTTCCTGTCCCCTCCACAGAAACATGGTACCTTTCCCCAGCTGTTTTTTGTTCATCACTCTAACCCTGTAATTGCACCCTCTGGTCTCCTCACTGAGGAGGGCTGGTGCCCTGTGGGGCAATCTTGAGTAACCGTGTAATTAAAACCACATACTAGACCACATAAAGGAACAGAAGTAAGGCTGCTCTGAAATGCCTAACCCAATTCCTTCCTCTCCACCCTGCACATCTTTGACATTGCAAGAAACAGGGCTTCAGTTCTTTCTTTCCCAAGTGCTATGTCATGTATTAGAAGAAGAGTTTAAACTTTCTGTAGTATATCATGGTTCTCTAATGTGGTAGAGGCATTGACTACATTACAAAGCAGGAAGAGAAAATTGGTATCTCTGTCTTATACTCCATCAAAGATATATAATAAATAAAAGATCTAATGGTTTGTATCTGTAAAAGCAGCTCCTATAAGCCAGGTGTAATGGTTAATGGACCTTTTGAGAGACAGGCTTATTAAACCAGAGATTCAAGTATGGAGGATTTAGAATATTCTACTCAATCGCCGAGTCCCACAAACTGTCTAGACTTGCTTAGCAATAGAATGCTAGGAGTACAAAAATGTTGTTAGTAATAATGAAATGCAAGTGATAATCAAACTCTTTTTTTGTTTTTTTTTAAACAAAGAGGAATATTCATTGGGAAAATATGGCGGGAGACAAAACTCTGACCTGGCTCAAGGGAATTCCTATGGCTTCCTCTCTCCAAGACATGAGTGAATCAAGGGCAGTACCACCACTGTGCTGCATTTTGAATGCTCATCATCTAAAAGTTTTAATTTGTTGTTGAAAATGCTCCCCATATGTTTGTTGCCTGAGCAAAAGGGAGCACAGAAAGCCTCTGCTAAATCTGAGGACTGTTCCAGACAAGGAAAAGGCTCTTAAAGAACTGTAATATCCTTATTACAGTGGAAACTGTTAGGCAGGATAGAAATGGATAATATACATTCATAAATGCACTGAGACATGCACATACTTCATTTACCATCGCAAACTTAGTAGCCAAACTCCTGTTTGGCAGTGGCCCAGTGCGTGTGTCCCAGTGCATAGTCTACAGCAGCTCATTTTGGCCTGTTGGGCCGTTTTATATTTGGAAAACAACATCTCATATCAGGAGGGGATAGGGATAAGCAAGAATGAGCCCATGCTAGGAAGTTATTTCTGCAGTGGCAGAAAGGGCAGGTATAGAATCCATGGCATTTAGCTCAGAGTAGTATATAATTGCAATACTGCGCCTGATAACTGCCCATTGGCAAGTTTCAATGTTTTTTTTTGCCAAAAACCCAGGATATTCTTATATTTGAGATTAGAAGCATTTTTTCACCCCTTCATAAATATAGCCCTCATTTGCATTATCATCTAGTTCTCTAAATGTCATTTTTTAAATATGAATTTATTAAATGTCAGTTGAGCAGGGTAATTTGAATAGTTATTTTCTTCTACCATTATTCTGTTGCCACTATCCTATTATTAAGGACATTTTAACTGTTGATTGCTTATATTACTGATTGGAACCTTTGTTTGTCTATGCTAAAAACAAGCCTTTTTTTGTGTGGCCTGTTTTTTCTTTTCCTCCATTAGAAGCCAATGCAGACAATGAAATATAATTTCAAAATCATAGTGCAAATTCTTCTTTGTTTAAAGGAATTTATGATGAAGATAATTCCTGTCTTCTTCCCACCTCAAGTTGGATCTTGGCATCCTTGTGTTTTTTTGTTTTTTTTACTTTTGTCTTGTCAGATGATTTCCAGAAAAGACTCAATTAATTGCAGCTACAGTTGTCACTATCAGATTATCAATCTTCTGCAAAATCTGATTCTCTAACTAATATTGTAGCATATGTGCATTAATCTATCTGTTGCTTCTGCTCTCTAATGAACAATGCTTTCTTAAGAAATCATCACAAGCTGACTGGCTATGCATGATGTTATCAGTTAATAAATAAGATAGTGGTAGCTTTTGTAATCATTCCCACCCTTCATTCATCAATGTTTTACTCAGCTTTAGATCCAAGTATTGCGGGTTCAGTGTGTATTTGAAATGTGACAATTACTCATCTTCGAGTAAATGGGTAAATTCATATGATTTAAAAATGCCTTTTCTTTATTTTTTTTTTTTTTTTTCTTTTTTATACAGGTAGTTATAAAGCAGGATACTCTAAATTCAGGATCAGGATTGTGTATTCACAATGTTCTGTTCACAGTGACATCTAGTGGTGTAGGGATCTTCTGACTGAATGGAAGAACCCAGTACAAATATGCTGAAACATGTGAAGTAGAAAATGCTGCATGAAAATCAATGAACTACCTCTCTAATGATAGGAAATAGTACCAACCTTAGATCTATGCGTTAATTTACAGCAGACATGTCATCAAAGTCCTCTTCAAAGGAGCAATTCTATGATGTATGTAATGTAGGAGACATGCACATATTCTTACCAATAATCATAGAATCACAGAATTGCCAGGGTTGGAAGGGACCTGAACGACCATCTAGTTCCAACCCGCCCTGCCATAGGCAGGGACGCTCCCACTAGATCAGGTTGCTCAGAGCTCCATCCAGCCTGGCCTTAAAAACTTCCAGGGATGGGTCTTCCACCACCTCCCTGGGTGACCTGTGCCAGTGTCTCACCACCCTCATGGTGATGAACTTTTTCCTAACGTCTAATCTATATCTACCTACTTCTAGTTTTGCTCCATTCCCACTAGTCCTATCACCACACAACATCCTATCTTTGTCATCTTTTTTTTTCCCACTAGACAAAAGATGAGAGCAGTAGCACTGCTTGTGAATCAAGGCAAAAGACATTATTTTTTTGAAGCATAACAGTGCTAGATGAGTATGTGTAAATACCTCTCATATGGGCAAATGGAATTAAATGCAACTGTACTAAAAAATTCATCTCCTTTCCCCCGTCAGTTGCCAAGATGCTGCATTCAAGCTTGATTTTTAAATGCGTTGCATTAAAAAAAGGTACTTGTATAGGGATAAGCTGATCGTAGCAGCCTAGTCCCAGCCAGCTAAAGGACACAGGTCATGACAGGTCATGACCATGATATCTTTTGATTGGTGTTTTTTTTGTGTGCCTTTTTTTTTTTTTAAACAAACAAACCAACCAAACCAAACCGAACCAAACCAAACCAAACCAAACTATGTTGTTATGTGAGGATCAGTTTTTGGTCATCAGAATGATTTCCTGCTCATTTAGTTTGAGTTTTGGCTAGTGGAGATCTGATCAGGAACAAAAACTCAAGAAAATGCCACACATTCAACTTTTGCCCTGATTTAGCATGGCAAGCAGCATATTTTAAATAATGCAGCCAGCTTTGGGCTTTTATTCATTCCTTTGAAAAATCATTTTATTCCTTCTCCTCTTCTCCTTCTACCTTTTGATTTTTTTTTTTTTTTTGGTAAGATGAAACCTGATGCATTTTCTTTCTGATCCAAGAAGTAGGAGCCCACATTAAAAATAACAAGCTCTTTTCTTGTTGCCACAAAAAAATCTAAAATGCTTTTCCAGGCAACTAAGTATGCATTTGGATGCCTTTCCCAATATTAATCAATATTGATTTGGTTTGCATTTCCCAAAGCTTGCATTTCCTACATGAAACTACTGTAGATAAATCGGCAATATTTATGGTAAGCAGTGTTATTGGTTGTCCAAGAGAACTTTCTCAACTATCAAAAGTGCCTAGAATAATTTAGGTGTTTTTTTACAGGTCACTGATAGTTCTGTTATAATTGCTTCTGTGTGTATCTAGCCACTGAAATTGTTATTTTTTTCTTCATGAAAGACAGGACATTGAGGTACATTTGACTGAAATAGAACTGGGAATTAAGAAATAAAATATAATTTTAAAAAAGCATAAACCAAATATATGTTACATATTAAGCCTGAAGAAAAATATAGGTAAACTGGAAGCAGATATGTAGATACAAAAGAATTTTCACTGAAAAGATCTCATTTTGATGCATGGTGGTTTTGGTTTCTGAGAACTTATTCTTTCTTGCCCTCATTTCTGTTCTATGTGCCTAATGTTGTGCTCCTTATGATGCAGCTCCGACTGCACTGGAGGATTTGGCTCAGCAAAACTGTAGTTGGAGACAGAGAAACATAACTGTCATTCTGTGTGTTTGTGGTTATGCTTTGCTGTGGTGGTGGTAAGACCAAGGAAAGACCTGAGGATTATATATCAATTTGTATCTATCCTGGGACGAGTGCAGATCCCTTTATCTCTGCACTATGGGGTGTTTGAAATCTGTTGATAAAGATGTGAATTTAATCTTTTAGAAGTTGTACCTGGACAATTTCTATTAGAAAGTAAATATGTATTTCAGAAAGACTGTGAGAGAATTTCTTCCCAATTTCTAAAAAGCTTAATTTTTTTATGGGAATTAACCATTTGCTCCTTCAGTACATGCCTGAATGTGATACTCTGAGCAAGGAAGGGGAGATACTTTTCTTTTAAGCAGGGAAAACAAGCAGAACTTCTTGTGAAGAGAAAAATTAGTTTTAAATGGCTAAGCATTATATGACTAGTTCTCAGTGCTTAAACCTTTCTACTCACAGCCAAAAGGAAATTAGGGAAAATGTGTGTAAACTGGTCCCCAAAATCAAAGAAGTAGTGGTCAAGACTCATTAACATGTCTTGCTAACCCTTGTTTCCCTGGAGATGTGCACTGTTAAACAAGCTTGTCTCAGATTTTCCAAGAGACCTGGAGAAAAAACAACATAAGTTTGAAAAAAACATAGTCTGCTGGGCTTTAACTTATCCTTTCAGTCCACATTCACAGCTGCACTCCAGCAGATGTCAAAGTACCCTAGCTGCTTGGTGCAGCCAACAAACACCATGTCTTCGTACAGGACTCTTTGAAAAATATGGAGGGAAGAAAAGGGAAAAAACACCCTGAGTCCTAACCTGACGTGCCATAAAGGTAAAGTAAAACAGGTGGAGGAGTAGGAGTACAGTTCTAGAAACTGAAATCTGTGGGAATTGTGTGTTTGATTCCAAAAGCACAGCTGTGCTTTAGGAGTCTGGGTTACTAGCAAGTCATTAAAGTAATATACAAATATTGACTGCATTTGAGAGCAACGGCTGTCAAGTCACACTTGTAAAATCCAAAAAAGTACATTTGTGCTCTAAGGGTTCTGCAATAAATATCACCAAAAAAGGTACTTGAACAGAAATACAGATTTTGATGCTTTTGCTATTTAAACAGCTTGGTATGTGTTTTATCAATCTCATTGCTGTTTAGAAGAAATGGTGCTTACAACAGAACTTTTGGAAAGAATCAGTGCATGGGACAGGAAATTGTCAGTTAACAGCACTAGACATGAACTTGCATTCATTCCAGTGAATTGTAATTGATAACAGAACTAGAAGTGGTAGGACAGGTTTGCAGGGCTGCTCAAGATAGATAAAATTTCCTCAGGCACATTGAACAGCCCAGAACTTAGTGTTGCTGTGAAGCTGACTGGGACATTGGGAGCACCTTACCTGAACTGCAAATTGTACTGTGATTACACTGCTCTCAGTACTGAAGTTAGGTAAGACTTACAGGAGAAGCATTTATGTTACTTTGGACTAAATCAGTTGTAATTTTTTCTGCTTTCCTTAGTTCTGTGTATAAATTAGCGAAACTGCTGTTTACTTAGCTTATAAAGTTTGCTGTCGAGACTAAGCTGGGTGCTGCAGTTGACAGGCCCAGAGGGACAGGAGGCCATCCAGAG
>NW_008629285.1:0-266 GCF_000691845.1 Merops nubicus
TCTGTCTCGGTGAAGCAGCTCACCTCCGGTGTCCCAGGAGCTGCCATCTCGGGTGCTCTCAAGTGAGGTGGCAGGTGCTCAGCGCTCAGCCCTGGTGGGTACCCAGAATTAGGGCTGGAGCCTCAGTGAGGGTGGCCGTAGCCTCTGCTGTCAGCTTCGCGTTAGCCGCCCTGGGTAGCACTGGAGAGGGTTTTGGGGGGATGAGTGAGAGGAGTGCAGACTGGAAGGGAGAGGCGGGAACGGGGCAGTCTGCGGGGGGTTTTTTT
>NW_008629285.1:280-10050 GCF_000691845.1 Merops nubicus
CTTGTGTCCTCACGGACACCTGCAGATGCCTGTCCTCACTCGTTTTCACAGGATTTATGATGCCATTCAAATCATACTTCCAGAAGCGAGGCAAGTTAGCACCAAACCTGCGGCTCTGGAGCAAATTCCTGGCTCCAAGGAACCACAGGCTCCAGGGAGGTTGTGGAGCTAGGCCTGTGCTTTGATGTGCGAGGCCTTCTCTTTAATTAAAATAAGTATGAAAGAAAACCTGGCAGCCCTTCTGTCTGCACATCTGCCGGCTGCAGCTGCTGGCCGACCTTGGCTCCCCCAGGCCCCCCCAGCGACCCACAGCACCCGTGTTTTTGGCGTATGTGCCGTGAAGATAGTCCACAGGAGGGGCTGGGGTTGTCCTGGGTCACCTGTCAGTGATGGCAACCCAAAGGGTGAGCCAAGCGGGGCAGCCATCTGCCTCCTCTGCTCGCCAGAGTGGCCACGGCTCTGAAAGCTGTGTAGCCCTGCCTGCTACAGCCACCAGCTCAAGCTAATGCAGCTATGTTGTCAGGGGAAACTATTTGCTAAATAAAAGCTGTTTCCATACATTCGGGAACCTCAAATTTTGAGGGAGTTGGGAGGGGATGCTGGAGGGCAGAATGGAGAGATCTTGAATGTGGCCATGTCAGTTTACATCTGATTAGCACGAGTGGCGTTTGTCCTGTCGCTAAGATGGGCTGGGTATTTTTAGTTAGGTTTCCAACCGTGTCACTTCATTTGAAGGTCCTGTAGCCCTTACGACCTTGATGCATTTACCGTGTGAATTATTATTCACTTCTGTGGAAGGAACAAAATGTCATTATCTGTGAAGCACAGTGTAATCCCATAATCTCTCTAATCGGAATTTTGACTGCAATTTTTAAAAATAGGTCTGATGCTAAACATCTCTGGCAAAAATTTGCTGAGGAGGTGAATGTATTTACAGTGGCAAAACTCTGTGTGTGTCTCAGCACTTTTGCAAATTTCCTCCTGAAGTACTAGGCTGAAATTAGTTTTTATAGAAAACTAAATATCTTCATTAGTTCAATTTGCAAAATTATTTAATCTCTCTTTTCCTAATCCTGCCAATCATGATTTTTCAGATCTCCTTCTAATGGACTTTCTAAGTTTCAGGGGTAAGTGAGGCACAGGGAGACCTGCAGCCTCAGGGAGGACCAGAAGTTTAGCCCAGAGCCTGCTGTTAAAGCGCTGCCATTCCTCTTCTGGTCCATTGCAGAGCAGGGATTTAGTGCTCTGTGCTCTCTTTTTCCCCTTGCTCCTCTTCCCCTGGCTGTGCTGTGTCTCTAAGTCTGTGTGAACTGGAAGGAGGAGAATAGGAGAGAGCTGAAGGCATGATGGGGAAGATATTTTTAGCCAGAGTGGAAGTTCCAGTGACGTGAAGGAAAGACACAGTGAAAAGCCCTCTGAATACTTAACTCAGTCTAACATGAGCTGTTGCCTCTTTGTCACAAACAATCTGCTCCTATCTCACATTGTCTCTGCTGACGAAAGATGTGACTTTTGATTATTTTTCCAATCATGAGTGCAAAATGTATCCTTTTTTCCATAAATATATGTGGAGGGGTTATATATGTGAGAATCGGTGTATTCTGAAATTGATTCCTTCCTTCTGACTTTTTAATAAGTGTTGATTAAACCTTACCCTTTTTATGGTATTGATTCCCTCTGTTCCCAGTTTATTGACTTCATGGCAAATAATTTTTAGGTTTGTTTTTTTTTTTTTTCCCAATTATTTTCTTTTCATTCCCACCAAAGGGTGTGTTACTATGCACAACTGTCCCTTCTTGGAATAGATGTTAGCCTAGCTGAAATGTCTGTTTCTTCAATCTGCTGTTGCTTCCATTTCCATCTTCATTTGTCTGAAGCTGCCAGAAAGGGGAGAAAAAAATAAAAAAAGGTGGGGCAAGGTTTCTGTTACTGTTTCTTTACTTCCCAGCTGTTGATGCACACATAAAACAGCATGACTCATCTTGTACATCCTTTGATCTCCTGTGACTGATTTAGTGTTGCTTCTTGCCAGGCACAAGGTGGTTTTACTTTCTTTTGCAACTCTCCTTTTCAAAGTTTCTAGTCTCAGCTTTGAGAGAAAATAAGAAAGAAAGTAAATAGATAAACCAGCCTGGCTGAACACGGGGAGTATTTGCTTTCAGCTGTTCTTGACAATAGCTTTTGGATAACTGGTTTGTCAGGGGGAAAAAAAGTTCTTTTTTTCCTCCAGTTACTTTGATTGTGTATTTGATTTTTTTTTCTTTTTCCTTGACTTTTTTCCTTTTTTTTTTTTTTATTGTAAGCCTCTTCTTAAGGAATCTTTCCCATCCCTTGTCACATATTATTATTTGCAGAGAAACTTAGTTGCATGTGCAATGGGGGATATGCTCTCTCAGCCTTCCAGATTTTGAATTCAGTTTGTTCTCCTGGGTTTCAATGAAACAAGAAGTCTTAATCTTTAACTGCACGTCAGTCCAGCAGATGGTTCCAGCTAGAGATCTGTAATCAAGGCTTGCTTTAAGGAGCAATATGAAACCTAACAAAAATGTGGACATCAGTTCTGTTTAATGTATGTGTATTCTTTTTTGATTTGCTTTACAGTACAATACAATACAATCATTTGGGTTGGAAAAGACCTTTAAGATCATCGAGTCCAACCATTAACCTAATTCCACCAAGTCCACTGCTAAACCATGTTTAAATCTGTGAACTTTGTCTTTATTTCCTCTCGCATTTCTCACTCCTGAAACAGAACAAGGTGATTATGTCCAATTTGAAGTAGTTGCATCTAAGCTAATCCTGTCCTTGGAGGCGAAGGACGCCAGCTGCAGCCCCTGAGATGTGAAAGGGGAGCCTTCTGAGCTCTAGGTGCCCTCAAGCTGGTAGCACAGCTCTGCTTGCCTGTTCCCTCATCTGTAGACAGGATCTAACACTCCTTGCCTTTCCTTACTCGTGTTTCCCAGCTCATGAGACGCTTGTCAGGTGTGATTTCTTGTTGCTCAAAGGTTAATGATTTACTGTAGCCTCTTGTGAAAAGCAGAATGCTTTCCTTTCCCTTCATGCTGTGCTGAAGAGGGATATTCCTGCCGAGGGCTGAACCGGCATCTCGGAAGCGATGGCACGTCCCTCTCCCTCAGTGTTCCCCAACACCCACATGAAAAGGGCTCGTGGATGCTTTACGGACTGAAGCGTCTGGGCCCTCAGGCATTCAGGGTCTCTCTTCTGCTTTCAAGACCAGTTTCATGAGAATAACTTTTCCAGACAGCAGTGGTTGGGAATGATGATGCAGGTTTGCGTGGTGGAGAAGGCAGGACAACGTGGGAGGGCACAGTCCCCAACAAGCGCAGGAACGTCTTGAAGCTTTGAGCTTTTTCTCATCAGCTTTCTCTTTGGCTTACTTACCTTAGGGCTGGGCTTCAACATTGTTGGTGGGACAGATCAGCAGTACGTTTCCAATGACAGCAGCATCTATGTCAGCCGGATCAAAAAGGATGGGGCAGCTTACCTTGATGGGCGGCTACGAGAAGGAGATAAAATTTTAGCGGTAAGCCCTTTCTTCTGTCGCCCCGTGTGCTCGGGGAACACTCTGGCCAGTGAAGGGATGCAGGATGCAGGTTTGCTGTTGCAGCACACGGAGAGGAAGGATGTGGTGAATGCAGTTAGTTGATGCTGAGCAAACTCCGTGGAGGAGCTCTCCTGGAGGAGTGGGGAGAGCTTTGAGCACTAGGGAGGTGAGTGCCTCTAGACGTGGGCCCATCTCTTCTGCCTTCTTCATTTGTCTCAGCAGCACTCCTTGGTGCTGCATTTGTATCTCCTCTGTGACTTGCCTCTAAGATTTTAGGATCCATCAGAACCCTTTCTTGCTCACAGTGGATTGTCACTCACACACATGTAAATAAAGGTCTTCCACCTCTAAGTTTCCTTTTTTTTTGACTGGTAGTGTGTGATTACTGATCCTTTTTCTCAGGGTTTTTTTAAGCTAGAAAACTTGTAGGCCATAAAACTTCATTTCATCTTGTTTAGGGTAATACAAGCTGCTTCTCCTTTTAGAAAAATGTTTTAAAGTCTCTGAAGTTCAGTCCCACTGGTTCTTCAGGTAGTTGGCAGTCATACAAGATAATATGCTTTATAAATCAATGAGTGAAGAAGTAGCTTCTCCTACTGTGATACATGATCTTTTAATTCTCCTTAATTTTATTTTATGCTTCTTATGTTACACGTCTGATCTTTTTAGCCTGTGTAGAGTACCTTGTGCTAGTTGGAGCCTATTATTGATCCAGAAAATGGTATTAAGTTAAACTGAGAATATTATTCTATCTTTTCTTGACAGTTTAATATTTACTTGTGTGTTGGGGAGTCTAAATACCAAGAGAAGGGAGGGAGTGGATGTGATCTCATAGGATACAGCTGAAAGAGAAAACTTAGGGTGAATATCATTAGTTAGTGAATGAAATCAAGTAGGTCATAAAACCTTCTGCCATGAGATATTGTTTTAAATTAAGAAAAACCTTAACACTTTCAAGTGGATGCCAATGTGTTTGTCTTTCTTTTCTTTTGTTACATCAATATGCTTTTAAATGTCTGCAACACTCTTTCAAACAGAAAGGTTTCAAAGGTAGACCAGTAAAGGGAACAGTGTGGGAAAGAGACTCATAATAATAATTTTGCTGTAGCTGCTCTTTTATTTTCATTAGCTGTTGGAATTACACCTTTGATTTGTTTCCAATAAAGCAACAGCATAAGAAGCTTATTGATACAACTGCCATCTTATATTCTGGTTTTGCTTCTAGGTAGGTTTTTTTCCTGTACCTCTGTGTTCTGGCTTGCAGTTTGTCATGTTCTCTCTCAACATGTAAAAATACATCTATGCCACGAATGGATGAATATGGACCTTGCTGATGACAGTATCGTGCCCCAAATGCAGAATTTTGTGAAAGGGGAAGCTTTTTATCTCCTATCCTCCCTATATGAGCCTGCATCATTAAAACTGTGTTTTCTGCCCTTCAGCAGCTGCCTGTCCTTTTCCTGTCTTGGCAGGTGAATGGCAAAGAGCTGAAGGATTTGAGGCACAGGGATGCTGTGGAGCTGTTCCGGAACGCCGGCTACCACGTGGCGCTGAGAATTCAGCGCAGGGTATGTTGCACCTCTCTTCTTAGGGTTCCTTCTGACTCAGTTTGGGCTAGTTTCTATGACTGATAGCTCTCTCTTTCATGAGGCAGAAAAATAGCATGTCCAGGTGCTCAGTGTGAATTGTGCACGTAAAGATTTTGTTTGAACTGTGGTGTTCTCTAGTTGAGCACAGCTATAATCATCTGTGCATTGCATGTTTGTAGCAGTGTCAGTGAAGAGGTGGGTTTGGAGAAGTCCCAAGGTCTTTTTTTTGCTGGAGTATGGTGTGTTTTCTCACAGATCTCCTTTCTCAGAGCCCAAGGTTTGTCTTCACAGCCATTCTCAAGTTCTCCAGTTTTGTTTCAGGCACCAAAATCTTCCTGGAGACAACACTCCCATATTGTTTCAGAGGCCATTGCTCATGTTAGTATTGAGATTTGTGTGCAGCCCACCACTGCAAAAATAACATTGAGGTGCTGGAGCATGTCCAAATAAGGGTAATGAAGCTGGTGAAGCATCTAGAGAACAAGTTTTACAAGGAGTGGCTGAGGGAACTGGGACTGTTTAGCCTGGAGGAAAGGAGATTCAAGGTTACACCTTCTTTCTCCCTACAACTACGTGAAAGGAGGTTGTAGTGAGGTGGGGGCTGGTCTCTTTTCCTGAGTAACAAGCAGTAGGACAAGAGGAAACGGCTTCAACTTGCACAAGGGGAGGTGTTTCTGTGGTATATTAGGAAAAATTTCTTAACTGAAAGGGTTGTCAAGCCCCAGAACAGGCTGCTCAGGGAGGTGATGGAGACACCATCCCTGGAGGTAGACATGTGTAGACATGACACTTAGGGACATAGTTTAGTGGTGGACTTGGTAGTGTTAGGTTGGCGGTTGGACTTGATGATCTTAAAGGTCTTTTCCAACCTAAATGATTCTATGAAACGTGGGCTGCTGCAGTTTAAATGTTCTGACACCATTTTGGATATAAAAAGAGAGGAATCCTTAATCCACTGTTGTAATTTAAACATCCATGGCTAGCACTGAAGTTGACAAAGGAAAACTGATCAGCCTGAAGCGTGCTGGTGGGGAGAGGTGGATGGACCTCCTCTTCTACTCCTGTTTCCTCTCTTGAGGCCCCTTTTCTGCTCCTGTTTACCTCCTGTAAAGGAAAAAATCTAGATGAATGTACAGAGCAGGTAAGAAAAGCAGAGAGAATTAGAGATGCCCTTTTCCTGGTAAAGACCCCGGGGAATGGTGTGGTGGGAAGTGCACCAAAGGACTTCTGGGGGTGTGTGTGTCATGGCTTCTGCCGTGAGACGTGCCCTGCCCCAGCTGCTAGTCCTAGTTTACAAGGTGGCAGAGACACATGAGAGTGCCTGGTAGTGATGTACCCTGCAGTAAAGCAGAGTCCATCCAAATCCCTTCTGAGCCTCCCACGTGTGCAGGTACCTGGAGAAACCATCTCTGACACCCTCCCAGAGCCACAGGCTCCTGACGCAGAACCAGGGGCTCTCCCGTTGCCATGGGCTCTGACACAAATACTCTTTTTTTCCTTGTAGTTGCAGCCCCAGAATGGCCCTGTGGGTCATGGAGGTGATGGAGAATCAGGTGGGCTTCCTCTGGCAGCCATTCTTGTGCCAGGCCTGGCACTTGCTGCAGCAGCAGTGTGGATCGTGCTGAGGTATCGACAGCGGATGTGAAGAGTTCACCTTTTGGATGTCACTGCTGATCTTACACAGCTACGATGTAATTTAATGGTAGAGAATCAACGATCTTGTCACAGACTGATGTCAAAAAGGATCATTGCCTATCTTAAAGCTGCTGCTGATGTTCTTTATCTATAGATTTTGTTGCAGGGTGGATGGAAACGGAGAGAAAGAAGGGGGAGGGAAATGACTGTGTTTATGTATAGAGTGGGAGGGCTGTTTTTTTGACAAATCTGGGGAGGTTTTGCTGTCTGCCTCTATTTTGCACCATGAACTTTCAAATATGCTGATGTAGTCCACCTTTTACGATGTCACTTCTGGTAAAAGGGAGTGGGAGTTGGGGTGGTTTTAAATCAAAGATGTTTATTAGAGGCTTTCCCTTGTTTCCACTGAATTTTCATGAAACTAATGATCCCTGCCCGAACCATAAATAAAGATAAGCAATGTGGAGGGTATATTATTTTTCCCATTGAATTTTTGTTGTTGCTAAATAAATAACTTAAGAAAAAGTTATAAAATATAATCTGTGGTTTCACAGGTAAAATCATCAGTGTGGCTGCTGATTTAACAGTAATATTCTGCCAGTTCTGGAAAGACAGAAGATAGCCTGCTGGTAGAAAAAAGACTTGGATTTTCAGAATGGCTGCTCATTCTTGGGTCAGAGTTGTAAGAGGAAGCCTTCCACAAAATGCTGGCATACCAGAGAGAGGCAGGCAGACAACTGAATCACAAGGATATGCAGTAGCAAAAGATTTGGGTGTGCTGAAGCTACAGAAGAGTCTTTTATTAGTAATGAAGCCATAGTCCCTCCCTCCATTGAGTAGGTTGGGGTCTGCATGTCTCAGGTTAAAGGTCTATATTGAGGGTTATTTTTTGCATGGGGAATACTTTAGATAAAGTTTTCTGTAGCAGCCAACTTGCTCTTTGCAGTCAGAAGACCTTAGGGTGAATGAAAGGGAGAAGTGGAGGGCAGGCTGGGATCGTCCTGGCTATTGCTTGTTTGTGAGGACTGATGAGATGTTCAAGCGATAGACTGGCAGGTGGAGGCCAGGGTGGGGCTCAGCGAGTAAAACCAAAGGGAGAGACCCTTGCTCTGGAAAGTGTGTTGCTGAATTTACCTGCAGGATCTCATCTCCTCACTGTGAGTTTAACAGTTTTAAACACCCCAGCTGATGTGAGCTTTGTGGGCTAAGACCTGCTGCTCTCGTCTCCAAGAAATCAATGTGTTTGTTGTTTTTGTCAAAGAAAAGCAAAATGCATGGTCTGGTCTGTATGGTGCCAAAAAAAAAATCACATAGCAATATATGTTTTCAAACAAAGAAAAACTGGTGTCTTGGTGCTTTACTTGTCTCTGTTCCTTACTGTTCTAGCAGAAGACTGCTGATGTATTTGACATTGTTGTGTGTTTGCTCAGGGCTGTGTTCCTGCTGTCTGCTGGGGACAGAAGTGGTGTGCTGTTATTCATGATGTTCCTAAATCACTACAGAGTTCCAGAGCACTGGGATCACATGAAGTCTTGCTTTGGCCTATAAACTGCTCTGCTGTAAGGGGAAGAGGATACAGGAGGAATTTTGCTCGGTGTTCTGAGGGGACTTCAGGAGCAGACTTGACATTTGGTGAATGTATATTGGCGTTGGACAGCCTGGGCTGATGTTTGCAGTGATGTGCCTTGGCCTACAAACTAGTTACACCTGGCAGTAGAAGGGCTGCTTTTGGGACAGATGTTTGCAGATCCAGCATGAGCCACGTTGCTCATCTGTGACATGCTCTGAATATTTGGCTGTGGTGTCTGTGTGCAGCACACGCCTGTATCAAGAGGGATGATGAGAAGTTGGTGCTGTTATATCACAGCCATCAGAATAAAGATGCAGACAGTGAGAAAAAAGTCTGGGACAAACCTCATGCCTGAGTCAAGGTTCTGTGAGAGGGAGTGTGTGGAACAGGCTAGGAGGATGAGGATTTGTGAAAGGGAGTGGTTACCTTTACTCATTTCCCACTGAGGTAAGCTGAGAAAGCAAAGCTTTTGGGTTTTTTTTTCTTTTTTGCTTTATTTACCTTGCAGCTTTGGGCTTTGGTACTGTTCAGACAGGATTGCTGTCTGTCTTGCAGGCAGATTATTACAGGGGGAGAGTTATACCCAATGCCTAGGTAATTGATGTGGCTTACTGAGCAAGAAAAGGCCTTTCTGATGCAGTGTTCCCTTGGATTTCTTGTGCCAATTACTGAGTAATTTTAATACCACATCATTAACTTGGCTTTTCCAGAAGTCTGAACAGTAGTTTTTACTCAGAATTTAGACGATCCAGCCTAACCCTCAGAAACACCTCTCTGTGTCTGCCACCTTCAAACCAGTGCCTGAGGAGTACCAAACAATCCCTTTTCCAACCCCCAGCTACCTCTTGTTGCATTTATTGACAAAATTCTTGTGGAAAAAATACACCTCAACCCTCAAACTCTCCTGTGAGCTGTGGCTCATACTACTTTCTCTCAGCAGCTGGACTGTCTCACCTAAATTTTGTATGTTTTCCACAGTCTTTTCCACTGTGTGGTTTCTGTAACCTTCAGTTTCATCTTTGTACTGAATGCTGTATATAGATTTCCTGTCATTGCAGAAGAGGTGAATTTAAAAAAACATCTAATGAGGACAGCTTATAAATGCAAGTGATCAAAGAAAGTTTTAGCTTTTGATACAACTTTAATCTCTGTGTTTTGAAAAAAAAAAGACAAGTTGCCATCTTGAAGATACACATGAAAAGCATCCTATTATTTGTAAGTTTGGGTTTTTTAAGAACTCCTTTGCAACTAATACTGAGGGCAGCTGAAACTCTTAAATCTCCATGTTTCTGTCCCACTTTCATCTGTTCCCTCAACCTTATTGTGAACTTACTGACCTACTGAAGCCTGGATTTTCATATTCATAGTTTAAAGATAAATCCATTTAGTTTGACTTCCTCTCTATTCCAGG
>NW_008629285.1:10081-34033 GCF_000691845.1 Merops nubicus
ACAGGGTCTCCTGAGTTGTAGGTGCTAAGAATATGTATTTGATTTAGGTGTAACAGAGAGGAAGAGCAGCCAGGCTTGATCTGAAGATAAGAAGAAGCACTACTTCTGGCACTTTTTAATTAAAACAAACTAGAAAGGAGTGTGTGGGAGGAGAAGGTGCCTTGCTTTCAGTTTGCCTTTAGGTTCCAACAACTGGTTGGTTAGGTAGTTCTGTGCTAGATTAAAGAGGCCTCTAATAACTGATAGTCCCTCCCTGTGAGGAGATTTGTGTGTTGTAATTGCCTTGCCTCTCACATTGTTTTTTTTAAGAAATTAAGCCAACTGAGCTCTTTAAGATTCTCAGTGTAAGATACTTTCTCTCTTGGAGTAATTTCTGTGGGTTTCTGCACGCTTTGTGGTGTCTCTGTATTGCTTTGCAAAACAGATACCCCAACAATATGCAGAGTTTCACTACTGAGATCTGCAAACCCTTAAAATTATTTTTTTTTGTGGAGGTGCTGACACATGCAAAGCAGATTTAAGCCAACTCTTAAGATCTGGCTTTTCTTAAATACTTAAATAACTTGTGCAAATGTCTTAGAAGTGGTAGACAGCTCTTCTGTTCTTCATTTGCTTTCTCAACTGCACTATGGAGTCTCTAAACCACAGAATAAACACCATTGCCCCATGAGAAGTAAATTCTCTTCATTCTAGTTTGTTGATCAGATGAGCAAGTCCTTTTGGTCATAGTGTGCCACTCGAAATGAGTGTTAAGTGCCTGTGTAGTCTGACTTCTAACTCCTTGTCCATGCCTGATTTGACCCACATGGTGTGGGTGAAGGTGCCTACTATGCCCTTGGGAGGCCACATCTGGGGTACTGTGTGCAGTTCTGGGCTCCCCAGTTCAGGAGAGACCAGGAACTACTGGAGAGAGCCCAGCAGAGGACTACAAAGATGTAGCCCTAGCAGTGTAAGGTCTAGGCCATGCTGGTTTTTAATCTCTGACACAGCCACCTGCACCAGTTACTTCAGTCCAGCTAGTGACAAGCAGTTGATGAACCATTGGAGCTACTCTGGATGTTAATAACATTCATGCAAATAGACTAGAAGCTCTGTTTCCCTGAATCACTTAAAATTTAGAGCTCAGAGATAGTTTTCAAGGTAGATCACTGATGTTAGTTGAAGGATGTCAAGCTGTTAAACGGGAAATAGTCTTAGTTAGATAGTTCTATGGTTATTTAACATTCATTAGTGCAGGGAAATGCTTAGCTTCTTAAAGGTGTTTTTTAAGTCTAAAATGATTGAGGTCCTAGCAGTCTGATGTGAAAAGTTGTTAGTATGGGGATTCCCAGGTGGAACTGGAGACTGTATGAAAGAAATTACTTGCTTCCCTGGTGAACTATTTGCTGTCTCACTTCAGTACATAGGTTATATGGGAGCCCAAATGCAACACATGTAGTAGTGGGTTCACAGTTACCCCACATGGTCTTTTGCCTTCATTGCTCCTCAGCATGGTTTAGTTAACTTCTAGGTCACTGAAACAATCCAACGTGGAAGGAAAGGGATAACAGAATTGTCCTATCTAGGGCTTCTTTCACTTCTTCCTAAATATGGCAAGGATACTACAAAGACTGGGAACATAGATCGGAAATTCATTTTTTACAGGTGAGTAGTAATCCATGATGATGGGGATTTTTTCCTACAAACTACTGAGGAAG
Source organism: Merops nubicus (assembly GCF_000691845.1). NCBI lineage: Eukaryota > Metazoa > Chordata > Aves > Coraciiformes > Meropidae > Merops > Merops nubicus. The sequence continues at coordinate 11,779 of NW_008629285.1, forward strand.
TGTTGTGTAGACATGGTCAAGGAATCTGATCAAACTGTTAACTTTCTTCTAATGGTAGTTAAGAGGGAGTGTTTGAACGTGTACTGAAATTGTAGAGCACAGTGGTTTATGGGCTCTGCTGCATTTCGCTCAGAGGCTGAACAGAACTTCAGATGTTCTTGTGTGAATGTTTAGATGTGGTGGGATGAGGAGGAAAAACCCTTTCCTATTCTGTAGTCAAGTTCTCCCTGCTTGGCAAGCTTTAATTAATCTTTCCTTGAACTGCTGGTATCTCCCATTTTGACATTTTGAATTTGTTTGTAGTGTATAAATACTTTTAAAAATCCTAAACAGATGTAAGAGCACTGACCAACTGAATGAGAACATGAAGCTGGAAAATAAAACCAAACACAATCCAGCACAGGGACTTCTGTGGCTGTGGTTAGAAAAACAACAACAACAACAAAAAAAAAACACATTAAAAAAAAGCCAAACCATAGTTAAAAGGCTGCTTCAGGGAAACCACTTTACTCCTGCTGTCTCTACGTGCTATTTTAAACGCTGGTGCCAGAACATATATGGTGGTGTTCAAGGTGAACACTGAAATATGGAGAGGTGGGCTGGATGTGGAGGGCACTGCTGGTGAAAGATGGGCTGGAGAGGAAGGAAGGTTGGATAGCTCTGAGTTATTCACCAACAGTTTCCAACAGTTGTTGCTGAAGGATGATGTTTGGGCCACCTCGTGGCACTGTTTCTGTGTGTCTTGGTCAGTGTCTTGTGTCTGTGCTGGTTCTTCATGAAGCAGGCCCTCCTTTCCCCAAATGCAGGCTTGTTTTGCATAAAACCAACATGCCTTTGATTGTAAAGTGTTTACAGCTAAAGGGATTTGCTCTCCATGGCTTCAGCTGGCTGGAACAGGTTCCAACAGTTGTGATACGTAACATTTTAAAGGTGAGATTGTAGCCTGCCCTTTAATAGGGGCAACCATTTCTGATTCAGAGCTAAACAACAGGGGCTACAGGGGATGAACGTCTTGTGTTGAGAAAATAAAAGCTATGTTGGGCCAATGTTCCCACCACACTTCTCCTGGCAGTGGGGGCAGGTGGGAGGAGAAGGAGCATGACAGAGAGTTGTCTCTCTTCCTTGTCAAATGCTGATCTATTTTAAGAGCACCAAACTGGAAACTGTTCTCTAAAACTTTGCTTTTTTATGGCCTTCTAGTGATTTTTTTTCAGTGTCTGAAATATATTTTTGCTGGGCCATCAGCAAAACACGTGACCTTTCTCCACCTAATTCTGAAAGTTTTCTGCTTGTCACCAACTCCGTGCACTGGAGAGACACAAGAACTTTTCCAAGCCTGAAATGGAAACCACGAACTTGAGGCTAAATACAGGCCAGTGCATTGTCTCTGAATTTAACTTTATTATGGTAATCAGATAGACAACTGGAGAGAGAAAAGTGTTTTTTCCCTGTGGAGAAGAGAACTTTATTTGCCTCTACTGGAAGGGAGAGAGGTAATTGTCACCTGTGGGGCAGGGATGGGTTTGTAGGAGGGAAACCCTAGTGTACCCCAAAGCTGTCCTCCTGAGATTCTGATTCAGAGATTCATTGGAATTACTTAAATTGTCTTTTAAAGGCAATTCTGTCCAGCTCCCATATGGATTAAATCTAAGGTGTTGAAAGTAGGGTGCTTGTTTTGTGGAATCACTGGTGGTGGTTTATTTCTGTCATTTAACAGCTGTCCTGGTAAATTCTTTCTGGTGCATGGTGTCTGTGACTTAGCCCCCATACTTTTCATGAGGGCACTTGATATCTCTTTTCTATCTGAACATATTTTTAAGTGTGTAGTAGAGAAGGAATGGAAAAAAAAGTGTAAGCAATAGTGTGTACACACAGAAATGACCCATTTATAGGATCTCTGCCTGTTGAAGATACAGGCACTGAGCTTTAGTGATCCATGAGCAATTCTCAAGTCATTGGTTCCCAGGGTGGCAATATCAGGTCAGGGCAGTGTTCTTGGTTATGATCAGTGGCTCATCTAAATACGTGTGGTGATGGTAGTTGTTTTATGGGGCAGGGTCAGCAAATGTTCCTGCAAGTTGGGAAGCGTGAATGCTGAGCAGAATGTGGAGCAAGGAAAAGGAGGGATGCAAATGACTTGTTGTTGCAGATGGTGGAAGAGTGAGTCAGACTTGGATGTGCTAATAGCTGCTATTGATGAAGGGACTCTCTCAAATGGTTGTTTGTGTGGTTTAAGCTTATCATTTGGAGGCCTCTGTGTTTATCCCCAGGCTTTAACAACACAGACTGTTCAAGAGCTGGTGCTCATAGCCACTTGTTCACAGCTGCTTGCACACATGGCTACTGGGAGAGGGTCTCCAGCAAGAAGATCTACACCAGAACCTGTAACTGGCTGTATTGTTTTGCCTTGGCTAAGAAGATACCTGTCCATTATTGAAATAACCTTAAAAGAGTAGGAAGAAGGCAGAAGAGTGGTGAGCTTTAATGTCTTACTCAGCACATCTTCAGCTGGGCAAACCAGAAAAAGTCGCACATTAGAAGTGTCTCAGTTAAACCTGCCAGGAGGAAGATCTGCCTGTCACTGGAGTTATCTGTGTTGAAGAGAAGGGAGGTTCTTCTTGCCTTTCACTTCTTTCACTGTCCAAACTGCAGTTCCCCCCCTTTTAGAAGAGGCTGCATTGATTGTGCTTCTTTCAGGATGATAATAAGGAATTTTTCCATAGAAGGGACCACTTTAAACTAGGGAACCAGGTCCAAGCATCACACAGATTCAAGCAGACGTAGCTGCACCCAGTGTTTGTTCAGAGTGGAGACTTTAAAAAGCTTATCTAAGTGGACAGTGCCACAGCTCTCTAAGCAATAGCTTGTAAGCAGCAACTCTATTCTAGAACTTTATCAAAATCTGAAGTTTTTTGATTTGCAGAGTTTCCGTTGAAGTCCTGCCCTGTCTCTGAATGGAAGGGACCTCAGAGAAAGGCACAACTGACCTGCAGCAGTGAAGATCTGCTCTCAAATGTAAAGAGAGGTGGCTATGTCCCCTAGCATGTGCATCTGGCCACAAATGCTGCTAGAGCAGTACTCCTAGAATACTGGATTCATGGAAGAGTCACCAATATGAAGTATATTCAGGTGCTCTTTTGCCCATTAGTAGCACAAGTTACAAAAACACACCATGAAGATCTAGAGCTTTTCATGTCTTCTGAGGCCAAATTCTTGCCTAGAAGACAAGACAAACTTTATCTTGGTGGCCCTTTCATGAAGCTCTGCTTTTCTGGCCATGGAGTAGTAAATTTTTGTCTGGAATGGAAACAAAATTTGATTACTGGCTTTCCTCCCAGGGAAATGCTGCAGGAAGAAGTATTCTTGGCTTCCTGAATGGTTCTTGGTTACAGCCCTTGCAATTAACAATACAAAGCTGCTTTGTGCTTTCTGGAAGTTAATGAGGAAGCTTAATCAAACCTCTTGGATGTTTGAACAGTTTCTCAATAGGGAGAGCTAGAAGTTGAACTACCTAAGTGATACTTTCTACTAGAGTAGAGGCTTAGCAGAAAGGAAAATTAATCCTTAACTAGAAAACCTGCTAAGTGATTCGGTTTTTTTTTATATTTTAAGCTTGTATTCAGCGTGAGCAGAGCATTTTTTCTGAAGTCTTGATTATCAGTTCTCACTGTGCTTTTATCTCTCCTGAATTGAAAGTTAACTGGTGGCTTAATAAATAAATGAACTGAATTTCTGAGCTGTGGGACTTCATCCTGCAGGTGAGGTATGTCACCACATAACGTGTTTGTCTGCTAAGGGGTGGATGCATGATTTGAACCCTCAGTACTCCTCCTTTTACTGGCAAAAGAAATTTAGTAGTGGAGGCATGTGGGTGAAATCATCTCTTTATAAGGTGATATTAGAAAAGCCTATGTTAGAAGAAGAGTCAGTGATGATCTTAAATAGAGTGTGTATCATGAAAGTAATAGGGATAGAGGCACTGCTGCTCTGGAACAGGTCTGAGATCCTTCCAGTTCAGGCCTGATTCTGGTTCCAGTCTGTGCCTGGGAGCAGTCTTGGATTTTTCAGATCAAGATGCAATGGACGCTACAGGAGATGTTGAGGAGATGGTAATTTTTACAAACTTCTGTAATTATTCATTACCTTATGTTTTGAAGCATCAAGGTCCCTCTGAAAGTCTTCCTCCTAAATATTCATGCTGGTAGTACTGTTATAAACTTCTTTATCTACAGATAAAAGTGTGGCATGTTTCTTGGGGAGATGTTATTATCCTTTTATTTGATCAGCTAATAGAACTGAAAACAGGCAGGCAGGTCAGAGGAGAGCTGGCATGCCTAGATGCTGGCTGTTGTCTACCAGCTGTTTTCTACCCATTAGTCAAATAAAAGGTATCACCTCTCTCTATAAAATTTTCTTTTCTATATAATGGTATCACTTCAACTACTGTGACTGTATTGCTTGTCTTCCCTTCCAGTTCACTAGCGTGAATTTTAAACAAAATACATCCAAGTGTTGAAAGTGAGGAAAATTGTTCATTTATTCTCATTTTTCTGCTTTCAATCATAGATCAGAATGGTCAAATTGTACTTCTTGCAACTCAAACAGTAATTATTCATTACTGCACCATGAGGAGCTTTGCTAGATGCCATCCAAAAATTGAAGTTGGTCACTAGTTCTCTCCTGGTAACTATTTTATTGATACAACCCAAGAATTACAATAGAAGATGCTTTTTCTTTGCACTGTAATCCTGCAGGGGTGTCTTCAGCATTCTGCTTTCTGGGAGCTATTCAGCTGATTTATTAAATTTATTAAAAAATTTATTAAATAAATAGATTTATTAAAAAAAGGTCTAACTTGCCCAGGTTACTATCTGAGCCTTTTAAAATGAGGTAAAACAAACTTGTTTTCCAGTTCTCTGTAAGAAATGCTGGTCTTAGTAAGGCAGCATGTTTTTACTGTGTATCTAGTCCCTTGAAAGTTCAACACCTAGGCCCTGGAGCCAGACTGCTGCTCACAGTCCAAATCCCTTTGGGTTGTTCATGCTAAAGAAATCAATGGCAGAATTAGGATTTTTTGATGCTACTTTCCAATTTACTAACATACTCAACGTCCTTCTCTCATCGACCACAGCAGGTACTGTCTGTGTGCTCTCAGGTTTTCTTCTTTCTTCTTCTGCTCTGTGCTGGTTCCTGTGGCTTCTCCTGGCTCCCCCCCCAAAACACTGTGTACAGGCAGCCCTCTACCAAAAGCAATGTACACTTTAGCCCCTTTTCTAGAGTCCCTGGGCAGCCCCAGAAATGCCTTTGTTTTTGGGCAGTGAGGTATGTTTATGTTTGGAGTGGAGACTGTTAAACTCTTTCAGACAGCATCTGAAATAATAAGTCCTTGTTTTTCTACTAGTTTCGGTACATATTATGGTGATTCTGATAGGTTCTTACCTTTATTGTCAAGCTTCAAGTCAGCTGAACTTCCACACATGTGCCTTTGGAACATCATGCAGTGTTTTCTATGCTCCTGTCCTCCAGAACAGAAGTCAATCTTAAGAGAGAGTATGATTTTTGGTTGAGATGTCAAAGGAAAGCTACACTAACTCTCTAGAGTTTTTGCTGACGTTTTGCAGGTCAGAAGAGTGCCAACCCAAAAGACTCCCTCTAAAATGCAGTCTTTATTTTCGAGGGACTCTCCTGGGCAGTTGTCACTGCTCAGCTCAGTGAAAAATCACTAACTGGGATTTTGTGACTCCCACAAGCTCTGAAATTGTCTAGCCATCAAAGCCAACCCAAAGATACGGGAAGGAGTGTTGTAATAATATTTCAGTGAAGCACGCAGAAGACCTCCCAACAGGTAGTCCCTTGTCTTCTGGGACAATTTACTAAAGCTACAGCAGCCCTGTAGTGTTGCGGCAGTAGTATTATGCATCCTTTAGAGGTAGTTATCTTATTTCTGTGCAGAACCAACTCATTGCTGGTGTTCTAACAGCTCCTTTCCATTTCCAGGTTGTTCCACTCTTGTATCTTTTTCAGAATTGGTGATCACGTAAGAATTTGGCAGATGAGGTTCTTTTATCCACAAAATGCCCTCTCCTTTCCTTGTCTTTATCTTTCCATCTTTCAAACACCAACAGTTACAGGGAGGTTGGAGGCAAATCAGCAGCTGACAGTCTTCCTAATGGGCAGAAACACAGGCTGGAGTCTCTCCTGAATCCAACAGCACAGTGGTGGAATCACAGTAGCATTCCTAACAGTGTACAGAGAGCATTCTGAGCTCGCAGGGTAGCTGGATTTAATGAGGCAAGATACTGCTCATGCTAAACCTTCTACCTCAGCTGAATAACGTCATGCATACAAATGCAGAAAACCTGGTCTAAATGTTTTAAAATGGCTTTCCTTAGTTACTTTCCAGAAGCAAATGGTAACAGATGGTCTGGGTTGCAAAACTAGGACTGAAAGAGCTGCTTAGTTAGTGATTCTGGATTACTTCAAGAAGGAAAAAACAGGCTTGTCGTGGTTGCCTTTCTTATCTGGCTTTAATGCTGTGTCCTGTTTCTAGCCTAGCAGCTTCTCTACAGAGGCAGAAAAAAAGTAGGTGGGATCACTACGGAGATCTAGTGTTCCAGGGTTTGCTTTCCAATATCCTTGTACCTAATCCCTCCTACTCTTGGTGCCTTTTGTTGGACCCTGACTCTGCAGACTGTTTTTTTGATGTATTTATATTATGCTTCAATCCATTCTTCTTCTGACTGCTGAGACTTTCCTTAGCTTTAAGTATTCCCAGCTACAGGATAAAAAAAAAAAAGGTGTTTTACAATTGATATGCCAGTCGTGTGAAAATGTTTGTTACCTTTATTTGGCCCCAGATTTAAATTGTGAAGATTTACCAGATCTAACGGGACAGATTAATTCTTGATGTGACTGAAAGGCATTAAATGGCTGAATATGTCCTTAGTTATCTGTGAATGGAGGTGAATACTCCAAATTTCAGATCTCAGTCCTACTCTCCTGAACTTTAGAGAAGTTCTGATTGGAATATTTCAAACTCCATTGCTTGGCTTTATCTGCCTACTGGTTTGAAATGAATCCAGAGCTGAAAAACCCTCCACACTTCAGGGCAGTTCAAATTTGAATTTCAAGGACAGGGAAGGTCAGGAGTGGGGGATGAGGGAAGCCAGAGGGGTTTCCTAACTGCTAGTAATGTTTTAATTACATGGAATTAGAGCTACATGAGCTTGATAATCTGAGTTCCTCTGTAGAATGTTGTGGTCTATTAGGAGATACCTGCCCTGGAAGTGGTTCCTTCTCATAGCACCAGAGCTGCATGAGGGCTGTTTTATCCTGTTGTTTTCAATGAGAGTTAAACCAGAAGTGACAGTATTTGAAGGCTGTCACTTCTGACTCGTAACTACTTCATCTCTGTTTCTGTGCTTTATGTTTATAAGCATCCCCTGCAAAGTTACAGCTTGAACATACAGATTTCTGCAGCTCTGTAGTATGTAGGAACTATATACAGAGGTCTATAGACACCATGGTGAGCCCAGCTGGGCTAAGTGGGCATCAGCCAGTGGGCACATGCTGAAGCCAGCTTTGGGGAGAACAGGGGCATTCTTTCTTCTTTTCTTTCCATTTGCAACTCCTTTTTAAGAGCATTCTATTACAGGGGCCTTTAGGCTTCAGTGACTAGAGACTTGACACCACAAGATGTTCTCACTGCTGCGTGAGAGGCCCTCAGCACCTCACAGAATTGGACTGCACCTCATTGCCCACAGTAGGCTGGCCCATGGGCTACTCCTTTTCTGAGTGTGGTAGGACACTTCCCCTCTCCCCTGTTCCATGATTCCCAGATCTGTGAAATTGCTGCTGTGTGTCAGCACTAAAATCTGTTGTGCTCCCTGTGTCTTCTGGGTCTGCCTTTGCCTCTGAATTCAGTAGGGCTTCTGTCCATATTAGGAGGAGGACATTATTTTTAAAAAGCAAATCAAACAACATGAATTCTGAGCAGGAAAGCACTTTTAAGGTGTAATTAATTTTATGGCAAAGTGTTTTTGAATTGTATCTAAAATAAAAATCCTTAAAAACAAATCCTTCAACTGCAAAGCAAACCAAACTTGGCACATTAAATAACATGTTAATGAGCATCTATATAATAGATGGTGGTTTCAATCTGATCTATTTTTCAGTCCTGTGGCTGAATGAATCATACATGGTTATGGCACTCATGAATTGTAAGTCTCCTCACGACTGAAGGTAAATGTCAAAGACACACCATGTGTTAGAAGAAGACATTTTGCTTGGCAGGTATGGCTTATTCAGGGAGTAGGCTTCTGTTTTATACATACACACTCTACATTGCTCAGCTGAGTGTATAGGTTCCTTGAGCACCCATCCTGTAGCCGTCTTGTGTGGCTGAATACCTCCTCCTCGTTTAGGTAAACAGCATTTTCTTTGGTGGTAGGGAAGGGAGAGGGTATGAGCAGTGAATCCTTTCTGGTTGGTGCTCTTGTAGTAAGCTATAAGCAGAACAAATCTCTCACCTGTGTGGTTTGGAGGCAGAACGTGAGCTGGGTTAGAACTGAGCTGCCAGAAGGTAAAACATTTGTGGCTGTCCTCTGCTCTTGCTGACTTTGACCTCCTACCTGAGTGGGAGCAGGTTTCTCCTGCCAGTGCTCAGAGCTCTGGCCTGGCCTTTTTCCAGCAAACAGAAGAGACTTCAGACATTCAGGCTGAGCAAAGGGCATCTGATGCAAAGCTTTTATCTCCTGACCTTCCAGGGCTTCTCTGAGAGAGGTGAAAGCTTTCCTAGAGAACCTGGCTCTGAAATGGTTCCCTGGAGAGTCATCACATCTCCTGTTTCTTTTAGCTTCTCACTGCTATCAACACAGAGCTTATTCCAGGGATAAATTCAGCTGCCCAGGTGCTGACTTTTGAAAGATAAGGAGAGAAAAATGACACCCCCTTCCTCCCCTTCCTTTTGGGCAGCGACAGTTGCAGCCTGCGAACTTTGCCAAAAGTGAGAATGTTCTTGTTGGTGTGCATGAGAGCCACTCAAAGGACAAACATGATGGAAAATGGTGCCACGCTTGCAGCACTGCTAGTGGAGCACCCTCCAGAGAGTATATTGCATCCACCAGAAACACAGCACAGAACATTTCCCGCTGAGCCTACATGTTTTCTCCCTTCACCTGAGAAATCAGAGTACCTCAATGAGATTGGGAGACTCCAGGTACATGGACCATAGTAACTCTAAGACCTGCATATTGTTGGTGTTTTACTGTCTCTGTGTGAAAGAACAAAGTATGTTTTGGGCCAGGCACAATGGGAGGGTGGGATTGCTATGAAGGAGAGTGGAGGCATTGGTTTCCATATAGCTTGGACTCAGCAAGGCAGACATTGGGTAGGGTTTGACCCTTGCTGAGTACATCTGAAGATGAGATTATCAAAGTATTTTGACTCTATGACTGTTCCAGCAGAACACACATCAAGGAAAAGTGGAGCTTCAGGATGTGTCAAGCATCTGTACAAAGACATGTCCCTAGCAGCCTGGAGTGGATGGAGGTGCCACTGGTGAAAGATCCCTCTGATGGTGAAACATCCTTCTGATGGCTGCACCTTGATTCCTGTAGCTCCATATTCTATCTCTTTTTCCTAGATCCTTGCCTCTTGCCTATCTGCTCTACTTACAGCCATTGGTTGCCACTGCTCTGCTGCTGTGTGCCACAAAGAAGCTGTGGTCCTGAGCCAACCTCTCTAACCTCAGGCACTCTGCTCGATGGTGGTTTTGAACTATCCTACTTTCTTCTTTTTGGATGCCAATTCCCTCACAGATTCCTACAGCTGTGATGAAGCAACACAAGGCAATTTATAGGGAAGTCTTCAGGTTATATTCTGTTGTAGATTCTTTATCTCCTATAGAAATGATTGCTCCCTTCTTCCATTGTAGTCCCAGGGGAGGTAAGCTCATCTCTGGCCAGTGATGAGAGAGATGAGGATGTAGCCCTGATGAAAACCTGGTTGGAATGGCAGGTAGGGTTATTGCTGTGCTGTTACACATCCTATGCCTATCTAAAAAGACTTCATACCTGCAAGTCTCCTCACTGCTAGCAGTGAGAGTCATAGATGGAGAATTCAGGTGTTCTGAGTTGTTGCAGGTGTATTTTGGCAGAGACAGAGCTGAATTGGTGCAAAATATATTGTTGACTGTCCCTCAGCTGCAGGGGTCAGGATACACTTCTGGCAGGGACAGGGGATGCCACTAACCAGATTTTAAGAAATTTCCTTTAAATCAACATCTTTTGGTGTCTGCCATCCAAATCTCTTCTCACACAAGAGATGTGATCAGCAGAGAGATTTCAACAGCAATGCAGTTCCATAGAAAGGAAAAGGCCTGACCTGTATCCGATTCCATTTGGGATCTCAGTAACAGCTGCAAATGAGGCCAAGCTGAATTCCATCAGCATAGCAAGATCTCAAGAGCCCCTCTAGAATATGCCTGGAATACAAAACACAGCTACCCCTCTGGAGTTTATTGGCATGACAGCTCCCTCAGTGGGAGAGGATGTGATTTGTGTGACTCGGTGGCTAATGGCAGAGCTGTGCTGCTTAAATTTCTGAGGATGAATCCGTTGAGGCCATGGTTCTTGATGAGACTGGGGTGCTTCTAAGCTGGGGAAGGAGAAGGATTGAGCACCTGCTGGAGTTCCATTTTGCAAGCGATTCCTTTCTTTATAATGACAGGAGTTGTTTTGCTGAGCTGTGTTTTTAGTATAAACTGGCTTTTTCTTCCAAAAGGCTAAGTTGGTTTGTTTTTCAGGAAGCATCGATTCCCACTCAGTCTTAGTGGGATTTACCAAAAGAAACAAATTCCCTTCTTCTCCATTGTGCATGAAGAGGCTCTGGAGAGTAAGTAAAAGGATTTTAGCAAAGTGAGAAGAAAAATGCACTGAACTCTTGCAAAAGTTGAGGTTTGCCTATACCGGTGAATCTATGTGTACATATGAATGTACACTCCCATGCATAGACAGTTAATTCAGCCCTGAACACCTTTGTGGAAAAATATCTTCAGTTTCATCAAACTTTCCTTTTCAGTTCTAAGAATCCATGTTCCTTTGGGAATGGTCAAGATCTGCACCTGTGACTACCCTTCAGCTGGCTTTAGGCTCTATGTTGGATCAAACCCATTCATTGTCTGGACCCCTCTCCCTCATTCTCTGATGATGTGCTGGGCTGTAGCCTCTGCATCCTTGCGTGCTGAAATTGGTGCAGTCTCTGGCATCCCAGAGGGGCCCTCAGACCATTACAGATGGTTGTTCTAGGGCAGGATGTGGAGGCCTGATGAATTCAAATCACGTGTTTCTCCTTCATTGCCTTCCACTCACCCAGTTCAACAGGGCAGATCTTCCCATTGTACCTTTAAAAATTCTTTTTTTTCCTTTATTTTTTTTTTCCTGCCTATTTAGCCTGCACCCTCAGCTTAGTGACTCCATAGTGCTCCCAATGTCAGGAGCATGCCCTGGTGTTAGAGCAGGGCCTTGCATGGCTTAGCTCTGCTGCCTTGGCACTGGGAGAGCCCTCCCTGCTGTCTCACCCCCACAGCAACATTTCCCCTTGGTATAAATGCCTGAACTGCAGTCTTTGCTGGTTCCCACTGACGAGTTGTGTGCCAGGCACTGGCAGGCTGGCGTGTCTGCAAGCCAGGGCTCTCTGCTGGTGGCACCAGGGTGCTATAGTTCTCATCTGCTACTTGGGCAAAGTTGAGCCAGTGAAGGGTTTGTGCTGCTCTGTTCCTGCCTGCCAGCCATCTTCATTTGTCTTATTTAGCAGTGAGTAGGAAATGATGTAGGACACACCCTTTGGGGCTGTGTCTCCCATAAAGCTTCATTTTCATGAAGAATACAGGTGGTGTTGCTGCAGTGCTGTAACAGAGCTTTTTAGCTGCTGAAGAGTGCCAGAAGCAGTTGCCCTTTCCACAGCTGCTTTGATGTGTTTTAGCTTCTAGATCAACAAGGGCTGCCCATTCAACTCCATTAATTTGCAAGCCAATTGATTTATTTTCTCACTGTTTTTTTATCACATCTAAAAATGAATTCTGCCAGCAGCCACATCAGTTCCCTGCCCTTCATCAAATAACAGATAACAAGAACTAACTGGAGTTCTTAGTGGAAATCAAGACAGAGGTTGGGAACAGACCAGAAGCTAAGTCTGGTTTCTCCTCATCTCTGAAAATCTGAGACACAAATGTGCCAAGGGTCTGACAGGATGAGTTCAGAAAGGGTCAGTTTTCAGGTACTGCCTTCCACTTTTTCCCCCTCTCCTTCTTTTCCCATCAGCTTATCCATAAGTCATTTCCCTCTTCTGGCTCTTCCAGGATGACTGAAGCAGAGGGGTTGCCTCTGTCCTTGCAGAGGACCTGTTGAGATCTGTCCCATGTCAGCATGACCTCCCTGGCCAGATTCCCTCTTGGACTCAAAGACAATTTCTATGGCAAGAGGAACCTGGGAGAAAAATAGCTAAGGCTAGAAAAATAGAAGAGCTGGAGGATATTGTCCTGTCCTGTTGGTGAGAAAGGACAGGGGTGCTGGGTGGGGGAGTAGGGGTGACATGTAGAGGCTGTTTCTTCTTGCACACTTCTTACCCTAGGAGCCTCTCCAGCTCAGGAAATTCTGCCCAAGAAGAGGGTTTTGCTCATCTCCTTTCCTCTTGCCACAGCACTGTCACCTTTTTCTGCTGTTCACCACATCTGGTGGGTGAGATTAGGAGTTAGGAAGGAAGAGAGGTGCTGGGCTGGGAATTCACAGCCCCCTGGTAGGAGAAAGGGAGAGGGCTGAAGCAGGGTTAGGACCCTTTTGCTCCAGTAAGTCCACAGCCACATGAAGTACACAAGTGTAGTCTGGCTATAACTGGTATCTTTGGAGCCTGAGCATAAGGACAAACATTTTGGCTCTTGAGTTAAGTGCAGTGATGCTAAGGTTTTGCTATATATTCTGGAGTGCTGGTGTCCCTGCAACAAAAGTGCACGTGAAATCAAGGGAGCAGGTGTGATGTGCTTTAAGGATCACCAGGTTATCCTGCTGGAGCAGCTGAAAGAGCAGATGCCATAACTTAAGTCCCCAGGTTCTTTAGACAAGATCTATTGGACAAGATATTTAGATAAGATCTATGGAGACTGAAAGGTACAATCCTCATATTATAAAGCATGTCATAATCTTAGTTTTAACACATGACAATCAAAATATAAGTCATAAAGCATGACACAAAAATCTATGTAAGGAAGAGTATCAAATCTGAGAAGCTCTAAGATTTTGTTATGGCAATCTATTGTCCTCCCAAGTGCTGCATCTTGTACTTCCCCTGCCTCTGTTGGAATACTACTAAGGGAGCATTTGGAAATGCAGAGACTGCAGATCCACGGGTGTGTGGTGGGGGGTAAGACACTGAGAGAGAAGGTGTCGGGGATGATGCTGATGGAGGAAGGCACAGAGTTCACTGGGAGGAGCAACTCTGCTATGGGGTTTTGCTTTGCTGGCAGAAATAGGACCTTGTGTGTATTTTCCTGAGCCAGCAGGACTGTCCCTGCATAACACCTTTAGTGATAGCATCATTTTTACTAATAGGAACATAGACAGGCCTCCGATACTGGTGTACTGCTTAGGCAGAGTAGGCAACACAGAAAGAATGATGTTATTCTGTTTTATTTCTTTATTTTTCACTGTATTTCAGGGCTTTAACCAGAAGGCAGCAGATATCAGGGTCTCTGTTAGGCTAGGTTATGGCTGCAGGCAGGAATGTGTGTGCTTTAGTATTCATGAAACCTACAGTGAGGAACTGGCAGACATCTATCAGGGGCAAACGCCGATATATGTCTGGAGCAATATTGACATTTTTATATACTTACTTCATTACTTCAAAAGTGCTTCAGGAAAAGTGAGCTCCTATTGTCTATTCATTCCAGGACTGACCTTGCAAAATTATATACTTGGGCCTGTTGCCTTCAATTTTTCAGTGATTGAGGGCTGAAGAAATCTTTATTAGCCATGGAGCTTGTTGACAAGATCACCAAATCCACTTAATTAATTCTTATAATAATAAGCTAGTCCATTAGCCTGCAGTGCCACCTAGCCTCCTCATCCTTTGGAGAGTAGGAAGTATGGCAGGAATATTTAGAAAGATAAAACTACTTGGAAAACATTCATGTAATGATCTTCTTTCCCCTTTGTTTAAAAATACAATAATTAGATTTTCACCAGCAGTCGGAAAATCGTTGCCCTGGTATTAGCCAGTGGGGGCAAAAAATGGGAGAAATAGAGATTCTTTTTCTTCAAAACGCTAGTTAGTTGTTAGTTCCTTGTTCAGTGCAAGTATTACTCATAATTGGTAAGGAAGCAGCCAAGCTGGTGCATGACTATTAAATATTTTAACAGCCTGATTCATCTCAAAGTGATTCAGAGACTATTGATAGTAGTCCTGTCAGGAGTTGCCACCTCTGTGGTGAAGCTGGAGCAGTTAGTGACATACCACTGGTGCTCTGTGGCATTTGATAGCATTCATGAGTTAAAAGGATGCAGGGAAATGATGGCAGCAAATGGAGTTGTGCTGGGACACTGATATTAGCATCTCTGCTACCTGAAGAAGTCATGCAGAATTGGCTTCCATCCATGGGTGGGTCCCAGGGCAGACTGCTGAGAGGAAAAACGGCCCTGGGAAAGGGGAACCAAGGTTCTGCTGCCCAGTCTGCCCGTGCACGCCCTGGAGAGCCAGGGCTGCTGCTCTGCTGCTCCCCCTCCTCCCTTGATTCCTTACTGGGAAGGGGAACTTGATGTATTTGGGTTTGGAGAGTAGCTACCGCAGGACAGCCCCACGTTTTATGGGGAACCATGGTCCTGGAATTGGAAGAAGAGACCAAGACATTGACAAGGGTGCAGTGTGGGAACAGCATCCCAAAATCAGGTTGGATGCAAGAGGTTAGTGGAGGGTAAGAAGCACGTCCTTACATCCACAAACTCCACCAGCTTTGCAAGAGGCCTTTGTGACTCTGCCAGCCTCTCTGCCCTACCTGCCAGCTGAACCTTCTCCATCACTGTTGCAAGACGGGTCTGGTTTTTCCTTACCCTTTGGTGGCTGGGTTCCCATTTTTTCCTTGCTGTTCAGATGATGCTCTGACTTCTGTGGTACAAGGTTGTTAATAAGTGATGGGGAAAATAAATTCACATAACCCATTTCTGACCAATATACTTCCAAGACATCTGTGATAGCTTCTGCCTTCCTAAATAACAAATGTATTTAATCTGAAACTCTGGGGTTTGGTAGCTCTGTAGAAATAAACACACAGCTTTTTGCTTTGGCACTGTCACCCAGAATCTCCCTGCATTTAGGCTTGGAAGAGATTAGCTGGCAGTTCCTTTGGGAAAGACTGCAAATGGTGACTAAACCAGGGGCCATTCTCATGCTGTCAATAAAAATAGGCAGGAACCAGAAAAGGTGCACTGCCACAGGCTGCCTTTGTGCAGTGGGCTCTTTCAATTAGTTTGCCATTGCCATGACAGACCTCAAACTAAGCTCAATGAACATGGGTGGGATGGGACACTATTACTGGTGTTCTTTGTTATGGATTTTAGCTTACATTATAGCAGTATTCAAAAACATTGGTGGCCAGATTATGCTGTATGTGCCACAGCAAGCTTATGAAAATTTGGGGGTGGGAGGACTGAGGGGAAACAAAATCCATTGAGGTCCATCTTCACATCCTGCTAGATTTTCTTCTTTATCCACAGATGTTCCTTCACTGTTTGATCTTTTTATACATGGACAATTTTGTTTGAGAAGACCCTGCAGTGGGTTTTGGCTTGACTAAATAGAGAATTGTCCATAGTAGGGCCTCTTATAGCCCTCTGGGAATGTCTTCCAGAATATATTGGGTTAAATAAAACCCATCACTAAGCCTTGTAAAGCTGTAAAAGGTTATCCACATTCAGAGATCCACTGAATCAACTTCAGGGTCTAACACTGAAGCCACACTCTCCTGTTGTTCTCGGGGAATGAGCTGCCCAGTCTCTGTATCTAGCCAAGCAAGGGACAAAGTACTCCTGGGGAATTAGATTGCTTAGGCACATATTGATTTCTCACTCTTTAAACAGAGGTTTTTGAGTGGTAGGGGTTCAAACTAGTAAAAAAAAAGCCCACCCAACTGAAGCTGGCATGGTGCTGCTGGTCAGTAGAGCATGTAGTCTTGAACCTATCAGAAGGTACTTGTGGATGCACCTACCATTGGATGTGGTTTTGGTGTGTTACTCCAGAAGCTGAAAGGTTCTTGTGTTGCCTGGATGCTGTAACAGCCCCAGAGAATCACACTATGCTATTGTATCTGCTGGGTAATCATCCAACAGGAATGGCAAGTAAAATAAGAAAAGGGCATAAAGTTTTAGGGCTCAGAAGAAAAAAAAGCCAAACCAACCACCAACCACAGTGATTTGTAAAGAAATTAGTACAACCAAAATAAAGACAGTGGAGCACTTCTATATTACTAACCACTGTTCCTATGCTGTAGGACTAGTTTGCAAGCTGTATTTTACTTTGCACGTACAATTAAAAAACTCAGTGGAAAAGCTGAAAATTAGGACCAGTTTTGAGACCCTTTCAGTATTTTTGTGATTTCTTAATTTCCTTTATGTTCAGGTTCTACCACAGGACTGCAAAGAGGGGCTTAGGGATAGAATCCTTCAATTCTGTGAGTAAGTTGTGATGAGTATATGCATCTCTCTAATCAATACCCTGCAGCACTAGCTTTGATAACTTGTCTAGAATGACTGGAATGAGCTATGATGCAGCTGCAGAACATGATACTCAGCTTGACTGAAAAAGAGACCTAACGCCTGAGCATGCAATGCCTGCACACTAGTCAATAAGCAACTCGAGGGTGCTGGAACCTTGTAGCATAGGAGCTAGGGAACATGTCTAGGAGCAGGTGCTTGAGCTCCCATCTCCCCTTCTGTGGATTGTCTTCACCCAAGGTTAAATGCTTAAATTGCTTTGGGGATGGAGTCCAAGGCTCTGGCATCCTTTGCCTTTGTGTGGTGAGTGAGAAGATTGTAAGGTGCCTACACCAGCTCTGTAATCTGAAGGTTTGGGTGCTCTTCTTGATGGGACAAGCTTTAAATATAGAGGACTGAGAGAGCCCAGGTTTCCAGTTCCCTGTAATCTAACAACCAGGTGAATACACAAAAAGCAGGCAGTGACCTCAGAGGTACATTTTTCAAGGAGCCTGCCCTTTTTTTTCTGTGTTCAGCTGCCAATATGTGGTAGGAGAGATCAGAGCACATCAGGCAGACCACGTTATCTGGGGGTATTATGTGCCACCGTGCTGATTTTGGGGGTCTCTGTCAGACTGCAACAGGAATGAAGAACCACAGTGCCTTGTTTGGGGCATGCTCAGCAGAGGGACAAAGATTGTCCTGGTCCAAGAGGGAGGCAGCTTAGACATACTCAGGGTTAAGCAGCTGAATCGCAGCTGATGTCAGTTCCTATCTCCTTCTTTACAAGTGTGGAGTTGCACTTGGCTTCAGTTCTCTTGGGTCCTGGCTGTACAGCAGATTTGCTGTTTGGCTGAAGTCCACTCGCTTTGCTTCCCCAGACCTCTGTGACACAGGGTCAGCTTCTGAACATGGTTATGACATAATGCAAATAAATAATCTGAAGATGTTGCTGATGGAAAAGTCTGAAACTAAACCTGCTTAGCTCCTCAGATAGACAACACAAAGTATTGTTGCTGTGTGCTGTCCCTTTTAACTGCATGCATTGGCTGCTCTTGAACCATTATTGTTTGTGCTGTGAATTTGTTGTAATAATAACTACTTGCCTAATCCTTAGAATCAGAACGAATGTGAATGTTCAGCATTTTCATCCCAGTTTCCAGGTTGAAAGTCTCTATGTGCGTTGCCTGGAGGCTCAGGGGAGACCTTGTCACTCTTTACAACTGCCTGAAAGGAGGTTGTAGTGAGGTGGGGGTCAGTCTCTTCTCCCAAGTAATAAGTGATAGGGCAAGAGGAAATAGCCTCAAGTTGTGCCAGGGGAGGTTTAAATCAGATATTAGGAAAAACGTGCTTACTGAGAGGGTTGTCAAGGCCTGGAATAGCCTGCTTAGGGAAATGGTGTAGTCACCGTCCCTGGTAGTACCTAAAAAATGTGTGGATGTGGCACTTAGAGACATGGCTTAGTGGTGGACTTGGCAATACTGGGTTAGTGCTTGGACTTGATGATCTTAAAAGTCCTTTCCAACCTAAACAATTCCATAATTCTGTACTCCCTGGGGCCTGCCCATGGCCAAGGAGCACAATTTCAACCCAGCCTGGGGCCATAAGTGATGTAGGTAGGATGGTGGTCTCCAGCTCTGCCCTACTGGGCCCGACCCATGGCCTGATGTCCCACCTTGACTTTAGACCTGTCTTACCCTTACGAGGTTGTCTGATGAGCTGGACTCTTAGCCAAATGTGGTGGCCACCTCCAGGGCTGCCCTGTGCACCTCGCTCATGGGCTGTGGGACAGGGCCCTGGAAAGAGAAGTCCCTTCCCTGCCAGCCACGTTACTGCACTCAGGTCCCCATCCCTTCAGGAGCTGCCAGCCTTTGTTGCTCCCTGGCAAACAACTGAATATTAAAAGGCTAGGAAGTGTAGCTGCAAGGAAGGTGAGCCAAGATGCCAAATCAAGAGCAACTCCATGAGGAACTCAATGCTAATACTAACTTTGTTTCCCCCATCTGCCTATTTGCACCTCACTTCCACCTACAGATCCCCACAGTGTTGGATAAGATCTTTTAAGCTGTTGAAATCTGACTGTTGTTCATTCCCTTTGTGGTCCAATCTGAAATCAAATATTTTCCATATTGCCTTATACATGGCAAAGCACAAGCCCTCTGCCATTGCTGGCATCCTGTGCTGATTTACTCTCTCCATTTTTTTCCCATATCCCACACTCAAGTCAGACCAGAATTGGTCAGCTCCTTAGTATAGATAACTTTCTTAGGTAGAAGTGAAATAAAACTTCTTTAATCAAAATACCTCCTCTGACACTCCTGGAATAAGGCTGTAAAGCTCCAGTAACTATCCAGGAGGTGATTTATTGTTGTAGATGGAACAATCAAAGACAATGCAACTCTCTTTATATTCTCAAATAAACCTCCACCATTCTCAGGGACCTGAAAAAATACAGTCTCATTTTTAAAAGGCCATTTTATACTTCCTTTAAAAAGGATAGCTTTGGCTAATGTGCTCAGAATGGGATAATAATGACAACTTGACATGGGCAAAAGCACTATGTACAATCCAAAATGACAAGTTGTCGAAAAGTATAATGGACAGCCAGGGGTAGAGTACCTGATGTGGAGACAAGACCATTACGTGTCTTGAAGTTTAAACTGAAGTTCACAGCCCTGCTGTGAAAGTGCTGGAGAGCCCCGTTGGCTGCTGGTTTCTAAAGAGCCTTTGAAAGTGCACGAGGGTAAGTTATGGAAAGGTGTTAATTTCAAACAGGATTCCTGAAGAGCGACACAAGTAGGCAGACCCTCAGATATGGCCATCATCTCAAATACATCCATTAGTTCTCTCTTGCACTGCTGTTCTTTTGTCCTTGTCCCCAGTAGGATGTCACAGCACTGTTAACAGTGCCCAGCACTGCCACTGGTGTGACTGGAGAAGGTGGCTGAAGCTCTCAGAGTTACTGCTGTAGTTCAAGTACCAGGTAATTACTGAAGGCTGTACCTGATTCTTGGGTTTCTAATCCATGTTGGATGGTGGTATTATTTGCCTTTTAATCCTTTTTACCTCTCTGTTAATCTAAGAACACAGGAAAGGCCACATTGCCTGCTTTAGACAGGGGTCCTTGAAGATGAATGCTTATTTATGCCAGGAATTGCAAGTGTGGGTGACCACACTTAAATACACGAACCCCTCTGAAGGCAGTGCTAAGGGGCGTGAAGAATCTGAGAAAACAGAGCCTTGCAGCAGGCTGCTTAAGTGTGAATGAAGCTGTTGTCTAGCATTAGGCATAGATATGAGGAAACACTTCTACTATGGCCTTAAAGTGATTAAAAGAGAATTCAAAACATAGCCCAAAGCTCTAATTCCAACTGCTCTGACCAACAGTAAGAACAATCTCCCTTTTCCTCCGTATTTGCAATTAATTTAAATTTTAAACTTTGACAGCTGGAATTTTAAACTTTGACTTGGATTCTGGTGCCTGTTGGCAGTGGGGCTATCTGCAGGTTTGTGCTCCTGCACCTGAAACAGAACAATTCAGTTTCTTCACTGGTAATGAGGAAAATCTATGTTTCTGCTATGTCCTAAAAGTGATTAAAAGAAGAATTCAAAACATAGCCCGAAGCTCTAATTCCAACTGCCCTGACCAACAGTAAGAACAATCTCCCTTTTCCTCCGTATTTGCAATTAATTTAAATTTTAAACTTTGACAGTTGGAATTTTAAACTTTGACTTGGATTCTGGTGCCTGTTGGCAGTGGGGCTATCTGCAGGTTTGTGCTCCTGTACCTGAAACAGAACAATTCAGTTTCTTCACTGGTATCAGCCTGAGCTGTTGATGAAATGCTTGAATGTGTTTCAGAGCAAACCAAGAGTAAAGAGTCCATGTGACTGATAAACAGCTTAGAGTAACGTTACAACATTCGTATTCAGACTGATCCCTTCTAGCTGGAGTTAGAATAAGTCACCTAGAATAGAATGGGGTGGAAAAATGAGCTTTTTGAAGGATCGTTGAGGCACTCGTGAGGCTCAGTGACCACGTGGAACGACTTTGTTCCATAAAGGGGAGGAGAAGGGAGCCTAGAGCAAGGACATTTGTAATGTAGCTCTTGCAGTTATGTTTCAGGTTAGGGGGAGTGAATCCAGGTCTTCATGTGCAAGTGACATTTGCTGTCTTTCCTACAGCCAAAGTCCTTTAAATAACAAATGCACATTTAGACTGGCTTTGATCTCTTAACGCAAGAAGATGAGTTTAAAGACAGGGTTTTGATTTTTTTTCTTTTATCTCTAAAATCAAGAAGTGAAATTCTGGCCTTAATTCATAGATTTATTCCCCTCTGCTAGATGGTTATTTCAGAAATGTTTACAAGACAAAACATCTAAGCTTGTGTCTGCCTGTCACTTTTCCCAGATCATGAGTATTTATGTATGCCTCTCCCTGGAATGTGGATCTGGTTTAAGTCTCTTAATTTATTTTAGTGAACTCTGGGCACAGCAGACATTGGAGATAATTTAGCAAGTAACCATGTGGACAACTGTGGGAAGAGCTTGTGTGCTGCTTTTCTTTTCCATCCATTGGTACAGTATCAGCCATTCCTTCTTTTTTCAAGTCTCCTTAAAACATCACTATCACTAGAGCAGGACCCATACCCAAAAGTGACAATCTCAGGGTCAAAGATAGACAGTTCAACAAGAGCCCTGTGGGATTCAGGAGGAGGTTTGCTCTACAAGTTAGGATATGGATGACGCTGTTTAACCCCTTGCAGAGGGAGCTTTTCATTGCTACATAGTCTTTAAAATGGTGACGGTGCCTCCGCCTGTCCCCTGAGCAGTATCTGGACCCTGAGATGGTGAGGAGGAGGTAGCTTTCCCACTTGCACAAACTGGTCCTGCAGACCCAGAAGGTTAATGGTACCTAACAGGGAAGTTGGTGGGTTGGAGGACCAGGGGGTCAGTTGGGTGCTAGCCCAGCCCTTATGCCATGTGCGTGGAATCGCCACGGGATGAGCAGCCTGGATGAAACGACCGTGCTGGGGTCCCTGCCATGCTGCATGCTCTTGTGCCCACGCCCCAGCCGGTTCAAAAGGCAAACACAATGCAAAAGGCAACGCAGCTCTGGGGCTCTTTGCCGCTGGCTGGAGGCAAAGTTGTGTGTCTGACTGTGGGGCTGGCAGTCGGCTGGCGCGGGAGGTGGGCTCACTTTGCTCCCGTGCTGCCTGCCTTCACCCCAAACCCTTCTGCAGGCTGTGTAACAAGTCCTTCGCAAGGCTGCGGCTCTGTGCTGCTGCTGCCCTTCCTCTCCCGACAAGGCGAGGGGAGCCCTTCTCCCCTTTACTGGACGGGATGCTTCCCATGCGGCTGAAGACAGTCCGGGGAAGGGCTGGGGCATGCTGGGCTTTGCTGATGTAACGGGCTCCCTGCAATTTTCATTCAGATCTGGTTGGCTGGGAGCTGGCAGAGCCTCAGCTACGCCTCCGACTCAGATGAGGTCATCCCTGCTTGCTTTTTTTTCCCCTTTTT
>NW_008629286.1:0-4475 GCF_000691845.1 Merops nubicus
CAGCTCGGCAATTAATTATCTTATTGGCTCCAAGATCTCGCTTTCTTTATCCTGTACAAACATTCTCCAAAGTTTTCACTGATTCTATTTTAGAGACCATTTATTCTTACAACTTTTCTCCAAAATCATCATTTTTTCTCCCAGATATTGAAATTTCTTTCCTTTCTCTATTTTTCATTTTTCAGCTTTTCAGTTGAAATCACAGGGCCTTAAATTTAGATTATCTTTATAAAAAAGAAGCAAAACTGAGACTGTCAGAAAACCAAACAACTCTGAGGGATTTGACTTCAAGAAAAATGCCAAATATCATGAAGCTGGTGATTAAAATTGCAAGAGCTGGCAGCATGACAATTGCAGGTAATGAATATGTATTCCAAGGCTTTCCAGACATAGTAATTAACAGATTGAGGTGCCTGAATGCTGCATACAACAAATTTAGAAATGAGGATAACTCTTTGGCTTTACACTTTGTTCTATACTGAACATCCTGCTGTATCACAGAAAACACACGGGAGTCACAGCTGAAAGCCACAGAAGATAAATGGTTGAGCAGACTCATTGGAGCAGCACATCACTTTTCAGCAGATGTGTAGAATATGAGTTCATCTATAAAGAATGTGATTTTTCTAATCAAAAGGAAAGCATTTTAGATGTTATTGTACATGGATATGGTTCATCTCAGCACTGTCTCCTCACATTCAGAGCAGGCTCCCAGGGCCCACATCCAGCTGGCCCCTGTATTTGGGTCTCTGCACTTCAAAACTTGACAGCTGTGTTTCATACGTGCACCGTACGTACAAGAGCCACAGCCTAGACAACTGGAAGCAGTTCACCTTCCATTATTAAACATCTGCACTCTGGTGTCACTCTCTGTATGGCTGCTGCTTTCAGTTAGGCTAGATGCAGGATTATACTGGAAGTACCTTCCATACTGAGAAAACAAGAAATGCTCTGAATGGCCAGGGCAGTGGTCGAGCTAGACCAGTATGCTGCCATGGACAGGAGCAAAAAGGGTTGCAATTTTGGGAGAGCATGTGAGCCTGCTCAATTCCTTTCCCCTAACACCTCAGCAGCATGAACTGCCATGCTACAGATGTTAGAGCTTCTTTCCTGTCTATTCACTTTGGCTCTTTATGTATGGAGTCATGGTCCACAAATTTTTCTAGACCTTTTTTATACTTGCTGTGTATATCTGTACAGCCTTCACTAGCAGCAAATTCACTACCCAGTCTACAAAGAATTATTTTTTAATGTGCTTAAACTAACCTGCTAGCTTTAGTGTGTTCCCCTTGTTGTAGTGGGTGGTGAATAACAGATCTGCAGTTACTACTGCTTCTCTGAAGAAACAAAAATCTGATATGCTGGTGTAAAATGCATATTTAGCTTAACACTGGGTCTGGAAACAACAGAAGGGGAAGAAATAGGAGAAAAGGGGTTTGGAGGAAGCTCTAGATTAATTAAGGTAAAGCAAGCACAGTTTAAGTTCAAGCAAATAGGCAGTTATGAGATGTGGAGGAATTTTTGAAGGATGATGGCCACGACTTTATCTTTTGGGAGGTGAACAATCCAGGCAGTAGTGCCAAGGCATACGTGACAGAACAAGTATAGATTGTTCCTGAGGCACCCTTGGAAGGCCTAGGATGAAGCCTAAGTGATACTATAGTAACCTTTTGCAGAATTTTCACAGGGTGGTAAAACTACAAGCAGAGTAGAAGCTTGGCAGGGGCAATGTGATTAATATTCATTTAATAATGAGCTTGTAACGCGTGAATAATTACTTCTTACCAATCCCGATATGTATGCTAAGCGCGTGGACAGCTGAAACTATATATACTGGGCTATTTGGGCAAATAAACTGAGAACGACCATTAATCGCATCGGTGTGTGTCGTTACTCGGGCCTCGCTGCTGTGACCCATGTTCCCTACAATGAGAGAAAGCAGAAAATATATGGAGAATTTTTGAAGCTGCACAGGTAGAGATTCAGCTTGGTAGAGATTATGTCGATGGCCAGGCAAGGGTTATGTGGACACTGGTTTCAGCTAGAGGTGATTTTCCATGAATACCCTGCCACCTGCTTTCCCTGACTGCTTCCAGGTTCCAGTATCAAAAGGCACACTGAAATATACATTAGAGATTATGCTAGCCTGGAAATGTGCTGCACCCTGCATAAAGCGGTCCTTGAGCACAAACTGAGAAAGGAAAAAACAAGTTAATGGTCCTTTCTGTTTGGGTTTGTGCTATAGCTCTTTAACTGGACCATGCTGCAGGTGACATCGTGCATTCTTAACCACATTATGATCCTGAATTATTTTGGGGGGCAAGGTGGGGAGTATGTTCTTAATTTCAGAATCTTAAAATTTGAGTGTGCAATTATTTTTGGCAAATAAGATTGATGGTGAATTAGTTGTTTGTGTTGTCTGTAAATTTCTCCTAGATCTTGTTCTTCTGAAGACATATTAATATAATGACAAGGAGAAAACAGAAAAAAAACCCCAACCCCTATAGAATTGTATTTTGGTCAAGCAAAGTCACAGAGAAGATTCAAACAGCTTGGTATGTTTGAATGAATGAAATATGTAGATAAAAGAAGATCTAGAAGCTTTTGATCCCTTTCATATTTTTTTGGGGGGGGCTTGAGAATTGACATAAGATCATTTCAATGTATGTCTGTTTAAACAGAGGTGAGTTTCTGTAGCAGGGATAACCAGAGGAAAACACCATCTGATCTTCAGCATCAATATGGAGGCACACGGCACGAAAAAATATGCCAGAGAAATGCATGTTAGATTTTCATCAGTTCTTCCATTTGAAACTGAGCACAAGATGTCACCTGCAAGGGTTGTCTGATGAAGAGGGAGAAATCAAGAAACTTATACTGTTGCCTGTGGCCATTGGATAGTCAGCTGAGGTGTGAATGAAAGGTGGTTCCTTTTTAAGATGCGAATGAACAAAGTTCCCTGAGTCCAAGGTGGAAAAAGGGAAATCAAGTTAACTGGAATGTTCATACGAAACTCCTGAGGGACTTAGATTTGTTTTCTGTGGCACATATGCTTTACTATATTGGCTGGTAATTTGATAATATTTCCATAATACGTAAATTGCATTGTATTGCACTTTTTCAGGAAATAAACTATATGTCAATATTATGTTATGGGTTTAAAATGTTCCTTTCTTTAATAACTATTAATATTTTGCTAGCATCTTGCAGGTGTTGTAAAAGGAACAGAGTTGCATAATATAACAATAACCAGGCTTATGAGGTTTATCAGATCAAGCACTCTCAAAAGAGGGAAATAGTACATTTGCTCTTGCTCATGTACTTCCATAAGGAAGCAACTCTCAGTAGCTCTGAAAATGGAAGAGGTTCTCTTGAGTGCTATCTATGTCAGAAGTGGGTGAGGAAAGCTCTCTGGGAAGCTGACTTCAGAGTATGGTATTTTGCATTTATAAGAATAACCTGTTTCAGTTTAGAGATGTGTCTGCTTCTGTGGTGGTGATCCCCTTTTAAGTAGATCTCTAATGTGCAAACCCACTGCTGGCCACTTTTCCAAACTGTGTGGCATATTGCAGAATATCCTAAGCAAATATTCATTGAATACTGTTATATCATTAGTGGAAAACAGTGTCTTGTTTCTTGCTTTTCTTTTGTGAAACAGTCACATAAATCTGGCCATACCAAGCTTTTCAGATCAACTAACAGCAGCTAATAAAAACTGTTAAGGCATTAACTTGTTTTGATATTAATACTATTATCTTTTAACCTGCCCAAACAAAGTGATCTGCACAGTCTTGAAAGATTTATGTTTTAGGTTCTGTAGGTTGTTGCAATAAAAATTACAATAAGCCACAGCCCTTGATTCTTTTCTTAATAATTGTTTAGCCAGCACATGCTAATAATCCCTCCTTATTAATTTATTTGAAATACCTTTCCAAAGGGGAAAAAAAAAAAGTTGCAGAGACAAAACATCATATTTTCACTCTATCCTTAGAGATTCACAAATGCGGCAGCAACTGCAGGTGCTCTTTGCATCAAATTGCATGCAGTGGATCTAACAGGAACTTCACTCTGTATCAACTGGAAATGCAAACAATCCCCAGCCTAGGAATCTCACCTTCAAGCTAATAATAACTCTCTCTCAAAAGCTCACTTGGGGAAATTCCAGGGATTCTCCATGATCTGTGCGCCTCTTTTGAAAACCCACGCTTTCAGACTAGAAGATTTAAAAAAGCTTCATCTCTAGTGTTAATGGCATCCACTCCAGGATAGCCTTCCCAGCATCCAGCTGATGTGGCAGGTGGGCATGCTGGATACCCACCTTCCTAAGCATTCAGAAGGATCTACCTAACTAGTCTTTGTGCTCCTCCGTGACATGCCTGCTAGCACAATGCATACATTACACTGCCCCTGGCATGGGGCATACAGCCCCCAGATGCTTCCCAAAGATGATGCTGTGCCCTGCTGCCACTGCCATT
>NW_008629286.1:4506-11753 GCF_000691845.1 Merops nubicus
TGGGTTTGCTGCTTCTATCTAAGCCACACCAAACTTCATAACATTTTGAAGGTGACTTGGATAAAAATTCAAAGTAATGCTTTCAGAAATTCAAGCAACACAGGAGATAAGAACAAAATAAGAATGAAACGGAATGGCATATTAAACACAAAGAGTAGTGAGGTACATTGTTTTGTGCCCCCCAACAGTGTCCATAATTTAAGAGCTTGCATTCTCTGAAATGATTGACTGGATTGTATTTTTCCTCCATATGTCTGTTTACTGTAACATTTTGGTTTGCTGATCATCCATCAAAAAACCCTCACATCAAATCCCATACGAAGGCCTATATGAGAAGTTACACTTCTGAAATGGGTGCAAATATTTCTCTGTTGCTAAAAGGAAGGCTACTGTTGCCTGATGACACAGACATCAAAGCAATAAATAGAAACAGGCCAGTAAGAATTATAGGTAGGATAATAGGTTTTTTCACAGTGCATTACTAAAAAATTAGATTGGCTGCTACACAGGACATTAATTCTTTAGCTATAGCCTAGGCAGCATGAAAAGTTTAAATTGATTTGTCCCACAAGACTCAGAGAAGAATAGTCACTTTGCAGGATACTTTTTTCTTTTTTAAAAACTTATTAAATTATATACCTTATAGCACTCACTTGTTGATCTATTTCTCTACTTCCTTCCACTGCATATGTCACTGTAGGATCTGGACTTCTGCTCTGATCTCTGCATATTCATTCAATGAGGGGCTGCTTGTGTTACAAGAATTGCAGTAGGTTAGCACCTCTCTGCTCTCCCATTGGCTCCTGGTACTGGGAATCCCTTTGAAATATTCTAAACCATGGTTGCAGGTCAAACTGAGCGTAGGAAATAGATCAGGTCAGTCTCATTTACAGAATACTCTCATACCTTCAGAATGTCTTTGAAGAAACATGCGCTTCAGTCCAGTCTCTCCAGAGTGTTTCTGTCCTGCTAACAAGGAATGTTCTTGCTTTTCAACTCTCCTGCTTTCCTGCTTCTGCTCCCAACTACAGCTTCTCAGCAAGACAGCTCCTTGTCATGAGAGTGATATGCAATGTCACATGCAACTCTGCCATACAAATTCCAGATCAGCAGGCTTTATGTTGTGGTTCTTGCATCAGGCTTCAACTGGTGTAGTCTATTCTCACTTTTCTTCTGCTGCCTTTCACTAAACTCTCTGTAAGCCTCCTCTCCCATGCCTCCTCAAATACCAGATGCAGCACATTCTCACAACACTGGATGGCTGTTATTGCAGCATTTCTGAGCACTGCTTCTGGCCTGAAATCTCATTAGACCAACTTTCATTTATGCAGTAGAACTGAGCCAGTGTCCCTAGTCCTGCTTCTCCATAATGCAATGGGGGAAGGAGAAAAAATCTTCCTATTATTAGGATGTCCTAGTGCTGTATTGGATGGAATTCAAAGCTAGCATTACAATTGTGTTTCTGAAGAACATTCATAATTGAGAGTCCAAACATCTCAATTTTTCATATAAATCTGAAGATGTTTGTATTTCTCACATGGCTGGTTTAAAACTGACCAGGAGATGAAGGTCTTGGATAAAACATAGGGTAAATTTCCATTCCTTCATCAGCTTCTGAATGAACTCCGAGGTTGATGCAATGTTCAGGTTGTGATCCAGCATTGTGAGTAGTTGGCAAAAGTTGACTGTATCTTCCCTAGTTGTCTAAAGCCAGCTGTTCAGCTCTGTGGCATAGACTGCACTTTATTTATGACTGTTCTGTGCATAAGCACAAAACAATTTCTTCTTTATAGTTAATGTTGCAACACAGGAAGGCAGCCAGGATATTTTGTCTTTAACCTTGTATTTAAATTTTTTAAGAACATTGATTTTCAGGATTTCAGAGATGCCAGTGGGTGAAATGATCTTAGTGCTGGAATGGTCTGCACAAGCAGAATGAGCTGAGATGAGAGGAACTTGCTGTGAGAGCTCTTCCTATGCCGAGAAAGAAACATGAAGCAAAGCGCTGCATGTGATTTCCTGCAAGAATTTGGACTGTAATTCCTTGCTGCCTAAGATTTCATTTAAAAATGGAATCTCCTGTGTGTGTCTGTGCATTTCTATATGCATACAAACACACTCTTGATAGTTACATATGAACTAAACATTTCCCCCAACCCCTGAAGTAAGAGGTTTGGGAATTATATGGGGGATGGCCATTATGCTCTGTTAGCTGCCTATATACTTCCTGTAGCACACTGTTTTCACCCAAACGCCTTCCCTCACCTTCCAGTTGCCTGCGTCCTTCTAGCCACCTTCAGTCTAGATTGCATGGGGTAGTCCAGCATCAAGGAAACTCAAGTCATTGCAGTTGTAGGAACTGGGATGTACTAGAAGGATGTGCTGGCCAAGGAATAAGGGATGAGGAGGGAGTTTTTGTGTTGGAGAAAGCCCAGCAAAATTTAGGATAAAATGAAAATCAAAATGCATGGGCAGGAGAATCTGGGAACTCAACATTCATTATTATTTTTTAAATTAAAAAGCCAAGATTTTTTTGCCTTTGAATTAAAGAAGCAAGAAGGATGACCCAGGAAATTACAGGCCAGACAGCCCCACCTCCAACCCTGAAAAGGTGATGGAACAGCTCATTCTGGATGTCATCTCTAAACCTGTGGAGGAAAAGAAGGTTATCAGGAGTAGACTGCATGAAGTCACCAAAAGAAAATCATGCTTGACCAATCTGATAGCCTTCTATGATGGTGTGATTAGCTGGGTACATGAGGGGAGAGAAAAGGATGTTGCCTACCTTGACTTCAGCAAGGCTGTTGACATTGTCTCCAACAACAAACTCATAGGTAAACTTAGGAAGTGTGGGTTAGATGAGTGGACAGCGAGGTAGATTGACAACCCGCCAAAAGACAGAGCTCAGAGAGTTGTGATCAGTGGCACAGAGTCTAGCTGGTGGCCTGTAGCTAGCAAAGTTCCCCAGGGGTCAGTACTGGGTTCAATCTTTTTTCAATTAAGTGGCAAAAAGGATGCTGGGGTAGAATGGCATAGCTGTTTTCAGAAACTCCACAGCTATGGCAGAGCATGAAAGAATTCGCGTACATATAAAGGCCTTTAAACTATAATTGAAAATTATGTATCTGGGTTCCCAGAGCAAAGCTGGACTCCATTTGACATTGGGTGGTGTCAAAGGGATATGAAGAGCCATACGATCACAAGTAGTTTCTTCTGACTGTTAGGGAAATGGTTGTCTCTTATTAGTCTAGTGAGACTATATAGATAGTGATGCCAAAGGGAGAATCTTAAGCTTGTGTGTGCCCTGTGTCCTGCAGGCAAGGGAACAGAGCTGTTTTCAAAAACATTTTATAGGAACAAAATAAAAAGCGAGTTTAGAAAGGCATTGAATAACTAATTGAAGTTGAGAGGGAGGAAGCAGGCAAAAACATCAGTAATAAAAACATGTAAGTCTCTTGACAGTGTTTATTTAGTGATTTTCAGTATTTTATAACAATAAATATTGATTAAATAATGAATAAAATTTATTAAGCACACATAGTCTAGTCAATTAGATTTTATTATTTGAGTAAGAATTGGATATTAAAAATTCAAGTCTTCTGCCAGTAGCTGGCCTCACAGAGTATCACATGGAAACAGCCAGTGCCCTTGTGTAAGCAATTCTAATGTTTTTACCACATCCCTAGTCCTAATATGTCCACAATGGAGGAGGAAGGACAGCACAAATGTTCCATCTCCCCTGAAGATCATGTACGACTTACAGTATATGCCACTGTGGAGTAGAATTAA
This sequence comes from Merops nubicus, assembly GCF_000691845.1. NCBI lineage: Eukaryota > Metazoa > Chordata > Aves > Coraciiformes > Meropidae > Merops > Merops nubicus. The sequence continues at coordinate 8,296 of NW_008629286.1, forward strand.
GTGATAAAGAAGACTACAGAAACGGAATGATAATAAAATTATCCTGATTTTCACTACCCACCCAGAAGTGCTGATTACTGACTAGAAAATGCAAAAGGGTAATAATTTGGCATTTTTGCTGTTAAAGAAAAAATCTTGCAAAGGAAGATTATAATGAAACACAATCATATAAATAAATTAGACTACATAACAGTAATTTAAGGCATTTTCTCACAGTCCTTCTGTATTATTTCCTAAAACTATCCACCTTCTTGCATATAGCTCCCTTGCCAGCTCTTGGATGTGTACATACTTAGATGTCCTGTAGGATGATGGACTGAGTGCCAGTTGCTCTGTCTACAATGTCTGGTGTGCATCTGTCGCCACAGGAAGAGGAACCAGCGCTATGCTATGCTGTAGTACAAAAAAGCCATCAGGACTTTGCTCCCTACCCTAGGGCTTTCCTTGATGGATGCAGTGTTGACAGAGACATTATGCAGTACCACTGCAATGCTTAAGTGGTAAACTTTCCAAGTGAAGCTACAACTACAGTGGCAAAAGCAGAATTCCCACTTTGAACCTTTTTCCCTCTTTCCCACCAGCCATACTCCTTGGGGAGCCGGGGCAGCATCACCTGCATGGTCTGCCCCCACCTCAGCAGTGAGGAAGGCAAAGGGCTGCAGGCAGGCTGCATTCAGGTAGAACAGTGTGACATGCCTGCAGATGCTTGTGAGGGGGCTCTCCAGAGCAGAAGGTACTTCAAGGAAAAGGTAATGAAACAATAGGGGCCCCAGGTGCAGACAGCAGCAGAGCCACCTGTACGTACCAATGCAAGTTCCATATCCACTGCCCACAGCCTGGAAAGCAGTCATGGCTCTATAAAGGTGGGGAACACAGCAAAGCTCCTGGATTTAGGTGCACACTACTGCATAGCTGGGAAAGGCAACTGGATCTACACCTCCTCCCAAAGACTCATCCCTTGGGCCAACTGGGAGTCGGCATGCACCTGAAGCAATGTTCTTGCCATGGAGCATGGCACCAGGGTCATATGCTGTGCCTTGGTGGATACTGAGAGGCCAATTCATATCTAGCCTGTACCTTTAGGGGAAGGAAATATTTTCTATAGGAACCTGAATCACTCATATGTCTTAAAAGCAGAACTAAATCCCCATGCAGAGCATGGTGCCACACTGTACCCCTTTTTTCTGTGAAACAGCTGAACCCATGAGAATTTGTGGTTTGCTACAGCCACACAGAAAAAGACTTACAGGAAACATGAGGGAAAGAATTAAGCTGGGGTATGGTAAGAAAAAGTAGAACATACTTCAACCACAAGAGGTTTCCCCCAGAGCCCTTTCCATTCTTGCTTTCAGTACATAGATAGCTGGTTAGTTGGATAAATAATCTTCCTTTCCTCCTGCAAGTTGTGCTTGACAGCTTTGGGGGCTCGGGATTGGGTTTGAACTGTTGCAGATGTGTGCATCTGGCGTATTGCTTTTTCTATTTTCTTTGGTTTTAATGTCTCTGACACCTTCAAACACAAGCCCTTGAGGCAGATTGAGTTTTTCTTTCTCTATATTGGTGTCTATATGCTGCCCATTATTATTCAATACTGACACCACAACAGTCTATGAAAGCCATAAATGGGACTCAGGCCCTATTGTGCTGAGATATCACATAAATATATACTTGTACCTCCACAGTAACAAGAAATACTATTATTATCATTTCTACTTTTTCCAAATTTTTTTTAAATGCACATATGCAGGGAAAATGTATGCAATAGTACATGCAGGTTGTGACAGTCATGCAGAAGGTCATGCAGCTTCAAGGGCATCTATGTGGATGTTTTTCGGTTAAATTAGAGCCATGGCATACAACCCAGAATGTGAACAATTAAACATAGCATGCATACTTTAAGTGAACACTTACCTACATTCCATAATCTTAAGTCTTCCTCCCTTACCCTGGACAAGCTGTGGAAATTCCCACAGACCAAAGGACTGCTCTGAATGTGCTACTGCTGCAAGCATTTCACATAGTTCATTCTTTAGTCTTACTCAAAGCACTGCCTGTCACCTTGTATGTCCTAGAAGACTGTCATGTGCTCCCCTTGAGGACATACTCCCTTCCACACATTGCTGTTTGCTCCTATCAGAATGATTACATCATCCTCTCCCTGCCCAAGCACCTTCCCTCTCCACCTCCTGAACGTCCCGAATCCTAGGACCTGGAAGAAGTTTACAACATGTGATCTGCAAGGACTACATTTAAATGACTTACCTGGTGCCTATATGAGCTATCACTATCTAGCCAGCACAGGAATGCTCTCTTTTGGGAACCTATGCTGGTAGAAACAGACTTTTCAGTGGAAAACAAGCACAGTGTATTTAAGTCTAAGATAAAAATCTTTGCTATTCCTGAAAGCGATAGATGGGATATGCTATTTATCTGTTTCAGTGGAACTCATAAATCAGCTTTAAAATACCTTATTGGAAAAGGCTGGCTTGCCTCAATTCAGTTTAAATGTAAGTTTTCTGTTGTGTTCCATGATGACCTTCCCTTGCATACACAGAATACTTTGGGATTTAAGGGCATTCTTCAATGAAACAAACAGCTTCTTGTCTTTCATTCCAACTCTGCTTGCTTCATCCTGTTTGATATATATACACACATATATATTTATAATATATATACTTGTAAGTGTGGCTTTAGTAACAAAAGAATTCCAGCTTGAATTAGTTGCAAAGACATTTGGCATTTTCTTACTTTAGTTCTACGTGCTGCATGTGCTGTTGAGGACACTGACATCTATTTCATAATCTGTTTCATATAAAATAGAATCCTGGTATCTGATACAACCTAGAGAAGGTATTTCTGAACTTGATCTCTCCTAGGTGGAGTTAATCCCAGGAGTCAAGAAAAACTCTATTAATCTCCCACCACTCATTTCTTCTCTCATCCGTAGGTTTGGTTTTTTGTGTGGTTATGTTTTGGGGGAGGGGGTTAGTGAAAATGGGTTTTATAACTTCTGCTAATCCATGAAATTCTAGTAGTTTATTCTGTTCCTTGAGCCTCATGAGATGTACTTATCTGTATGTTAATTTTGTTTGCAGGATGCTTTTACTTTACATTTTTTTTAATAATAGTGTGAATAATTTAAATCTTAAATATTAACTTCATCATAAATTATAGTGTGGAGTTTGGAAAGAAAATCACTCATTTATACAAATATGGAAGCTAGATTTTCAGTAATACTGATGCTAATATGTATTCTTATACTTGTGAATTATCAAACCTGTTCATTTTCAAGACTTAGCCAACCTTAATTAACAGATCCACTGAACCTCACCTGGACACGTGACTCAGTGGCATCTCAGAGGTGACTGTTGGAATACAGCAGGAGGGCAAGATGCAGGGAGGGAAAGCAGGAGGACACTTAGCTCCTAACCACTTACTGTCAGACGCTGGAAGCACGA
>NW_008629287.1:0-19435 GCF_000691845.1 Merops nubicus
GTCCCGTGGGGCTGCGCCGGGCGGACCCCGGCCCCGGTGCCGGGCGGTGCCTTGCCCCGGGACTTGTCGCCCCTCAGGCAGTGTCCCCGCGGGTACAACCTCTGTCGAGTGCCCGGCAAGGTGAGAGCTCTGCCTCATCTGTGGGACTGGGAGTTGCTACTGACGCCAGCCACTTAAAAATAATAGGTTTGAAAATTATGGCCATCGGCTGTGTCCTCCTCTCCCGGCACCCTGGTTGACTTTTGGCCCTGCTTGAAGGTGCTAATGCTTCCGCTGAGAGGTTTGCGGGATGAGCCACGGGTGTGTGATAGCCGTGGAGATAGGTATCTCTTGGGTCATCTGCGCGGCAGCGTGTGGTGGTTGTCCACACTGCCCCACGAGTGGTGGTCACAGCGAGGGCACTATGCAGGTGCCCGTGGCCCTGTGCTTCTGCATTGCCAGCAGCTCACATGGGGACGCTGTTGGTGGTTTCCCATGTGCTGCTTGCACTGAAGCTCTCACCCTTGCTGACACTGCAACGTTAGCAATTGTGGCTGCACTCCTGGAAAGTCCAAAGTCATTACAGTCAAGGCTAGGAGGGCAACGGTGTGTGTAAAAGGTGTGCAAGTCAGGGTTTGCTGGAGTGTTTGGTTGCTGGGGAGGGATGCCGTGGCTCTTGACAGCATGTCAGAAAGAACACCTCTGACTGGGGTACTTGGTGCTGCCAGATTTGTATCACACTTTTCAAGCAGCTTGTCTGAAGTTTGTTGCTAGCCCTAATGAGAATAATGTTGCTCGTGGAAAGCTCGTGCTGTTCTGTTACAGCAACCACTTGTAGTAGCACGCTCTGACACTTACAGTCCTAACAGGTAAAAAGCTTAGGAGTTTTTTATTAGCATAATAAAACCTTGAAAAGATTTTTCTGGCAGAATGGTAAAGATGCTTGGCCTCAATTACACTAGGATATACATCATCACTGATGACGGCTGCCCTTTTGATGGCAGTTGCAGCAGTATCTGTGACTGTGATTGTGCTCTGCTCTGTGCACAGTCCCTAGCACAAAGGCATTCCCTTCTGTGATTAATCTTCCTAGGAATTATAGTGATGCAAGTAATAAGTAATTAGTATATTTCATTATGCTGGCTCTGAGAAACTCAGCCATGTTTGGGGGCTGGTTCTCTCACAGTGCTGTAGAGCCTTAGCTTTTCATTTGATGTGCTCATTGATTGCCTCTGAAGGCATTCTGCTGATGTTTGAGAACTATAATCTCTTAGATTGTGTGACCCTTTTCTAGTTTTCCTTGGCTCACCACCTGGGCCTAAGAAAAATGTGATATCATCAGAGTACTGCAATTTGGAATGAATCCCCCTGTGGTAGTCCAACAGCACCATTGTCAAGAAATGGATACAAATGACCAAAACAGTGGATGTGAATGTGAGGTATTTGTCATTCTTAGTAGTGCATGACTTCTGAGATTCTGGCTGGCTTGGACGGTGGGAAAGAAGCTCTATAATTTGAGGGGAAGGATTAGTTTATAATTTCAGTTTTGAAGCCACACTGTCTTCCCTTACTGCAGCTGTAATTCTTAATGTACATATTGCTCCAAGCCTCATTTCAACCTCTCAGCTGTCATTTTTTTCCCCCCTGGATAAATCACTGTGTGATTTTTTCCTTTTGAAGAATTTATTACCATGGTTTGGTCTGTAAGCTGTAGCCAGATAATTGTACAAAAGCTGTAATACCAGCGTTTCCTCTGCCTCTGTGTGTGTGCATTTTAGAAAATGAGTCGTTAAGTTGGTGGCTTACACCTGTGCTAGGGTGTGTCCTTGTCAGAAGCCTGCTGAGACACAAAAACCTCAGGAGCCTCCAAGGCCCTATGTCTGTAAACACTGAGTGGTCAGTGAGGCTTAGGTGAGGCATCCCTATAGCTTTTGGTGGCTGTCCTTTTCCCCTCTCCATCCCAGTTCTCAAGTCCACACAGATTGACTCATCAGGGGTTTGATGTCATGGAAGGCAGTGACTTGTGAGTTTTTCACCATGGTGCCACTGATGGGTGATGCTCCAAATACCATGGCCACGGAAGTAGGGGAGGGCTGGGAGGGTAGAACAGAGTTTAAAGGGCAGGTAGCCCCTTTTGGGTGGCCTTGTGGTAGCTCAGTGTATGTTTTCACGGACTTGTGCCAAGGAGATTCTGGAGTGTATCGTGGCTGACCCTGGTTGTGGCAGGGATGAGGGCTGGCACTCACAATCTCAGAGTACACAGTCCCAAGGGAGGGCTTGTACAGTTCATATTTGCTTTCTGCAGTGTATGGTAGCTGTTGTAGAGGTGAGGTGTCTCCAGTGGAAGATCAGAAAGGAGAGACTGTTCAGTGCACCGTCTTTGACCCTTTGGTTTGGGTAGAGCTTGCTACTTCATGTGCAAAGTGCCAGCGTCTAATAATTACTTTTGTGAAAGTGTGTCCTGAGCTGGATTTATTACAGTTCCCTAAACTGATCTCTGCAGTGGAGTAATTCCGCCGTTATTGAAGTTGAAATGTGTCTTACTTCTTACTTCAGTGGGTGAAGTGGTAAGCCAACTCTGATTACTTTCCAAAACGGCCCTGTGAAAGCAGACTATATGGCATACTGTGCTGCAGGCACAGGGCTGTGAATTATCCTTTTGTTTCGGTTTCTGACGGATTAGCGCTTGGATTTTCCAGGGCTTCAACTTCAATTTATATTTTACTGCACAGCCTTCTGAAAGTGAATTTATAAATCATTGTTACAGATTTTGAGTAATTATGTTGTCATGCTGTTATTGATAGATGCAGAGCTGCAGAACTTTGAGTAATGTCAGCGTGAAAAAAAAAAGAGACTAGAAGCAGTGAATAGAATAGTGTTTCCTTTAACATATGTGGGAGCATGAAAAGTTCGCAACGATATCTCACTGATGGACAGAAATATGTCATTAAAAGGTACCAAGTGCTTGTGTTCCTTTGGTAGAACAGAAGAATTTGTCAGCACAGACATTCAGTCTCAGGATAATATCCTCTTCTATCCACTTCAACCCTATTCAGGATTTCTAAGAGCATTTATAAAAAATCTGTTGTATTACTACAGTTTCCAAGATCAGTTCGGTTGAAATTTATCATGTCCTATTACTATTACAGGTAGCTATAATCAGGAGCTATTTACAGATCTGATGCAAAAGCTAGTTAGACTTTTAGAATATAATTCATGTCCAATTGGCAGTTTGTTAGTTATATATGTTTTAACACACCTGTCGGGTAATGTGGTATTTTGGTTTGAATCAGTGTGATTCAACTTTGATATGAGAACATCCTGACATTATGGTGGAAGTTGATGCTAAACAAATCTAATTAATGAAAAGCCATTCATGAACCAGTAAACAGTATTGAAAATACCACAAATTAATAGTTAAAAAAAAAGATAAAAATTTCGCTCTCCAAGGTGCTTTAATATTTTAAAGAAAGGAAGCACTAATTTTCATGTTACTGCAACGTTATACATTTCCAATAGCATCAGAAAGGAGACTAGGGGAAGAAAATATAGAGAAATTTCTTAACTTGTTTCTGCTTTCTTAAAAAATGTTGGTTTGTTGGTACTTTCAGGGGTTTTGGTTCAAAATAGAGCTGAATAACATGAGGAAAACAATTACGGGCCCAGAGGCCTTCCTTCAAGTGTAAAAACCCCAGCAGCAGCCAGTGACAAAACTGAGACAACGATGGCACAGGACACTGTTACTCACTGTAAGATAGAGTATTACCAGAGGATAGCAATAGAGGCCAGCCTGCCAACAACACAAATTGTGTATTGCCCTGGATTTTATAGGGCTGGTAGGTCTCTGTAAGCTATGTAGAGATACTCTTCTGTTGATTACACTATAGGCGCTTGTGTTGAGTAGAGCTGATGCATTTGTCATGTATAATCTTTTCCTGATTATATTAATACTTACCTAATGTAGTTAAAATAGCAGACAGGAATTACAGGCAAGAGTTATTTTTATTTGTAGCCAATTTATAGTGACATGGTGCATAGCCTTGCCAGCAAAACAACTGCCTTTGTTTGTATGTCCTTTTCTAAAGATCTAGTCACCTGAGTTAGGGCAAGGTACATTCTGCCTTTAAAACGAACTCTGAGAATTTGAGAACACTCAGCTCTCCCTGTCCTTGGTTGAATTGCAGAGAGTGATTTATGCTTCAGCCAGGCATGAAAATAAATAATATTGCTTTTAATTGATGTGCTTTACAATTTTTATTCCCATAATATAAAAATGTAGCGATGAAAAATAGCATGTAGCATAAGTCTTTTATGAACATCTGAGTGTGGTTAGGGTGTATCTCTCATTAATGTCAGTGATTTTGCTCTTGCCTTTGCAGGCAATATGTTAAAGCTTTTCACTATTAATGAGTAGTAACTGGAAAGTGCATGACAGTATCTATGCATGCATGCCTATACAGACACTTAGATGGCTTTTCGTCTGGAAGTGTGCTGTGAATGCAGTTTAGCAAAATATGCAAGGATGTTTTGTTTGCTTTTTTTGTTCTTTGGACAGTTCACAGAGAGAAAGTTGAGATGTTGCAGAAGCATCGTAACCAATGGGTCAAGTATGAAGGTTTTACATGAAATTCAGCCATGAACATACTGGTTGTTAACTTACTGGCTTCAGTGTTGAAAATCTCATGTGCTGAAATTGAAAGTTACGGTTCCGTGTTTTGCTGCAGCAAGATCATAAAACTTAATTAAAACCTTAATGTATACATGAATGAAAACCATAATTGGAGACATACTTCAGTTTTATTTCTGTCAACTTAATTTGTGTCTCTGAACAAGTTAGGCACTGAGTCTATGATTCAATGAAATGCTTAAATGTGTACTTAATGCTAAGCATATGAACCCAGTGATAAAGGCTGGGCACGTGCTGTTCAGCTGAGTTACTGCTGAAAGTACTCCACCAGTGTGATATCTTAGCCCAGTGATCTACACTGACAAATGCAGCTTTTGCCTACAAATGTTGTCAAGAAACATTTAGCTCTAGTCAATTCTGCCTTATGGGAGGTTGTGGCTGAGATGATCTCTCAAACTTCTTGCAAGTCTTGTCTTCTAAGATTTAAATAACAGGAAAACATAAGTTATAAAAAGTCAGAGTTCAAGAATTACTGGTATAATTTGAAAGATGTATTTGAAAATTTGCTACTGTATGTCTGCATTTAAATTATGGCTTATCTGCAGGCTTACAGTAAGCATCCACTTTTGAAGTGATTGCCGTTGTGTTGATGAATACTTCTGTGCTGTTCTTTATTGCAATACTTTTCTGTTGTGAAGTGCCACAGAGTTTGAAGGACTGTAGGGGCATTTCTGTGGTTTTGCTGTTCCCACTTGGTTTTGTTGTGTGCACATGGTTTAGAATATGAACAGGCATATCTTTCCTGTTCTGTCTTTGTCTGCACAGTGCTGGCCTACCGTGTGTACTTCTCAGCACCATTTTAATTAATAGGTTGAGGAGATGGCAAAAAAGGGGTGATAGCCATATTCATCCTCATGACAATTCCATATCAGAGAGAGTTTCACTCCTGGCTGCCTTCTTGCACATGGTCAGCATTTGCTTAATTTCATGGCTGGTTTAGCTAATGTGCAGGTAACTGACCTTACTTCAAACTTCAGTTTTCGAAGAACCAGGATTTTAGAGCTCTAAGTCGTTGCTTAGAATTGTTTTGATTTTTTGTTCTTTGTCCCTGACAGACCATATAGTACTTGTGCTTCATTTCTTGTAACCAGTAATGTCATAAAGCTAACAATCATGTGCAGACCTCTGTCATGTATTATTTACCACAATATAAATTATTTTTGTCTATGTATTTTTTTTAAACAGGCATAATACACAATGGATTACTTACTGACTTTGGACTGATATCAGTTATAGCTGTGGGTCTGTAAAAACACACTTTGATTAAAAATGAATGGGAGGTCATGCAGTATGAGCCACTGGACTACAGGTATTCCTCATGGACCTAGGATGATCAGTGGACAGCCGATCCCACCTATCAAGGTTCATGCAGGAAAGTCCTGCCCATCTTCAAATAGCAGCACCCTAAGCCCAGCTATTGGAAACTTACCTGCCAGCCTACACTTAAAGATGCCCCTTGGAGGAGAGGTAGCTCCTTGGAGCAACATCATTGACAGTGCTATTCACCTTCCTGCTCTAAGTCACAGGAAGCAAGTGGCTGCAAATGGGAATCCTTTATTAGAAGTCCCCCAGCCCCTAGGACTGCCAGCCCCACAGTCTTTAAAGCCAAAACAGCAAGGATTTGGAAATAATTTCTCCCCGTGCACAGGTGAAGGTAAGACTCTTTTTTCTGTTGCTATTAGTAATAGCATTCCTTCTTCAATGTCACATACTCACATGGAATTGGTTTTAGTAGATGTAACCCAGTCTCTACCACTCTTTTACTACAAAGGAAGAGATGCTGAAGTGAAATGTTTTGCTATTTTCCTCAAAAGTAATTCCTTGTTTGATTATTCCCAGGGGCTTTGTATTACACAGCAGTTGTTCAGAATCTCTGAGTTGTCCTAAGATTCTTTATAAACAGTGTAGTTTGACTTTGCTTTGCTAACCTAACCTCTTGACTCAACAAGTCCAGATAGTCATTTTATGTTCTGTGGCACCAGAATTTTGTGAGTGCTATCAGAAATACTCCTGCTTGGATACATGAACACAGCTTTCCGCTGGTGACTAACAGCTGCTTACTGATGAAAGCAGCATTGTAGTCGTGTTTTTTAGAGTGCTTAGGCTGGATGAGCTATAAAGGACTTTGGAGCATGTCTTGACAGTAGATTTCCAGTCCTTTTTTTGGAACCACTGTTTTTGCTGTCGCAAATGATGCCTAGCCCTCACAAAATTTGGAGGCTGGTCCTCTGTGAGTAAGTACCTGTGCATCAGAGATTTGCCTATGAGAAAGTACTTTACTGTCTGCTCTTGGGTCTTTGAAGTCAAAACAGAACTTTTAAGTTTTCAGTGCTTCTTGACTCTGGTCATGCTGGAGATGGGGTTACTCTTTTAGAGGAGTTTTGGTATCATATTTTTGAAACACAGTGTACATAGACATGAGAATTTAATGTATAAAACAGAATTAAATGTTTTAAAATAGCAAGAAAAGCTTGGGTGCAGAAAGGGAGATGAATGTCTTCCATTTTATTCCAAGTCAGCTGCTCCTTTGTGTTTGCTGTTTTTCTTCACTGTTTCCCTTTGAAGACCTAGAAAGTGCATCCCTCTTCAGCCATGCTTGCAGGCTTGAGACCAGTATCATTTCAGAACAAGTTGAAAGTTAACTGCATGCTGGAGTGCCCTGGCTCAGCCAGGCCAGTGGCAGTGGATGTACATATTCATGGCGTGACCCCCGAGATCACCCGTCTGGTGCTCACCGTGGTGGTAAGCCTCATTCACAGCATATGGCTTTAAGCTTCTGCTACAGTGAAGAGAGGTGGAGTTCTCGTATGATGGGATTTGGAAGAACTTTTCTCTTTCACTCCAGGCAGAGCCTGATTACCACTGTTCTTCAAAATTACATGCCCCAAAACAGGGAGTCCATGCTGGGATCTCTAAAATAGCCCTCCACAAAGCTAATCCACCTGCAGTATGCATTGCAGAGTTGCATCTCAGGGTGAAGACATCATCACCTAGTTTAATGCCCTTGGTTTGGGGATTTTGTTCTGCTGTGCTGGACAACTGCTCACTTCCTAGCTGCTGTCATTTCCATCTTTCCTTCTTTGCCTGATTAGCTCTCACCTATGTAAAGTAGTCGGCTGTTTTGTAGGGTAGAATGTAGAGAATTTGGCTGATGGGCTGGGATTACGGAAGTTTAAGTATAAACAGTGTTGGTTATACAAGATGCTGTGGACTTCAGATTCAGTGTTTCTATAGATTTGGATTTGCAATTTCTCACACTTTCAAGTTCCTGTCATAGCAGGACCACATAAGGAATTGAAAATTATGCATGCTGGGGACACACCCACTATGGAAGTTCTAAGTCTCATTCCCTTGGTCATGTCCAGAAAATTTTCTAAGAATTGTAACCTTACTGTGCTGTATAAGGTCGAGTGTGAATAGTTTCATAGGATTTACTGTCCTACTTATGGACATGTAGTTTATGCTTCTGCAGCTCTTTCATATTTTGTCCTTTTCTAGTGGCAAGTACATGGAGGGAAATGTCTTTTAGTAGGTACTTATTTTAGTTAAACCTTTTTCTCAAGAAGATAACAGTTTCTTTTACAGTTGTCTCAGTATCAGCTAGAGAAGTTTGCACTATTCAAAGTTAGTTGGGTTTTTGTTTGTTTGTTTGTTTTTTGTTTGTTTGTTTGGTTTTATTTCTGTTTTTATTTTTTACCTTAAAACACGTGGTATAGTAAAAGCAACATACACAACAAAATAACTTACTGGTGTTTTTGTGATAGTTTCCCTGCATTCGCTCAGTAATGGATAAAATAGTTTAAACCAAAACCAAAACAAACAAAAACCAAGCCAGAAGGTTCAGTTTGGGGTGGAAGAAAGAAAAGACTATTTTGGGCCAATCCAATGGTGTGGCTTGGTTTCTTTACAGATGGTTTTGTTTTTTTTTTTGACAGGAGATGGTGCTGAGTGCACAAAAAGATGACAGTAACAATCCAAAGTCACCGCAACATGCAGAGAGTCCTTACTTTGCATAAAGGCAAACTTATGTAATGTTAAAAAGCTTTAAGAGGAGGTGATTTTTAGAAAGGATGCCACCCCAGTCACATTAAGAGAAACCATGATGCTTTTGTGCATAATGAGAACCTGAAGCACATTGTGCTAAGTTACTGTATGGAGAAAAAAAGCAAGTCTGACCATGCATTTGTGTTCATCTCTGACTTGACCTTGTGTATGGTACTGAGGGTATAACATGCTTTAGTACTGTGTTGTGCATATGAAAAAGAAAATAGCAGAACAGTGGATTTTTTGCAGTACAGAAAAATACAGTGGTTTCATTCCCCCCTCCCCCTCCTTTTCTTTTTTTTTTTTCCTGCTAGGAATATACACTTTTGTGTACCCATGTTAGGGTTTTCATGTAGAAATTAGGTGCAAAATGTGAGCATAACAGTACACATATTTGGCGTGGAAATCAACAGTATCTCATTTTGTTTGAAGTATGTATTTGACCACTTTTTGTGAATAATCAGTTTCACACATTTTAGATTTACTCAAGCCTAGATAGTCACCTTTACTGACAGTATCTGCTGAGGTGAAAGTGAGCTAGAGAGACACCAGGCAGGAGCAAGCAAAAACGGGAAAAGAGTGAGAACAGCAAAGGATGACACAAAACCATAACCTGGGCAGTACTGGTCTTCAACATCTCCCACCAATGCAGATATTTTAACAGAAGTATTGTAATGAAAAATAATGTAAGTTTAAAAATCCAGCTTTCTACTGAGTGTTCAATTAAGACATAGTTTGGTTTTTTTTCTAGAGGCATGTGAATTTCCATTGTTTCAGATTAGAACTGTGATCTAAGTAGTAGTCATGTTCAAAAGGTACATATTCAAAGATTTGTTACCAGAATATCTGCACTTGATATACATATGAATAATATTTTCTTCTCTAGAAAACCTAGTAATTACTCTTATTGCTTATCTTACTCATGCCTCTGTGCTGACAATGGACTTGTGAATGTGAGCTGGACCTTGTTCAGGCATATACTGAGTGTTCTCCTGTCTCATCTAGCAATAAAAATTCCAACACTTTCTGAAAACAAGGCATATTTCCTGGAAGGACCAATGTATTCAACACCTGTGCTTGTTTCTCATTTGAAGTCCATCAAGCGGTATTAAAGGTAAAAATATCCCTGCTGGTGTAGATAGCTGTGCGAGGTATCTGTGAGAGTGGTTTGGGAGAACACTGTATCTCTTTCCCTCACTCTTATTCATAAGCATTGCTGGGGGAAGAGTCCTGCTGGGGAGGTTGGATCCTTGGTCTGATTTGCTGTGATCATACTTAATATGGTTACAGCAGCTCATTCAAAGTCTAGGACTTGTGTCCCCTGTCCTGCAAAACAATAATATTGTAATCTTAGGGCAGCTTGGTTTTGGCTGATGGAGAATTTTCACTGTGACCGAAATTCCATGCTGAGGTGCTGTTTGTGGAGATGGTGAAGCTGCTGCAGCTCCAGCTCCTGTGCTCATAACTTGGTGGAGAGGTTCAACATGGACATGGGGAGGGGAGAGGCCGCCACTCAGCCTGGGTTTTGGTCTTCCTTCTTGTGATTGTGCTTTGAGCTAGTATGTCTGGCAAGATTTTCTAGAAATTCTGAGCAGCTCTCTGTCATGAGAGCTGTAGCCATCTCCTTGCATCCCTCATTCTCCCTGACAACAGGTGACCCTGCACATGTGGGGAGTTCAAGCTGTGGAAGCCAGTCTGGCCCTTTTTTCCACCCTGATTGATCTGCTAAACCCAGTGTAGTCAACATGTGGGTATGTGGCTCATATTATGTTATAGTTGTGAAGTGTTGACGTGAAAATACTTGAGATGGGACTTGAAGAAGCAAATCTGGACATTTGTTAGTAAGAAATGCAGAAACTTGGAGAGCTAGGCTTGGGCCCCTTTTGTTCTCCTTTCTAGGGCCACTGAGTAAACAGCTGTCATCTTCCATTTCTGTCTTTCCTGCAGTGTTAAGTTCGTTTCTAGATGTGGAAAAGAATTGTGTATTTTATTTACTATTTTCTTGCAAATTTGACTGTAATTTTTTTGTAGTCAACTAATGTTCATGTATAAGATGAGCACATTTCCCGCTGGAGATCATTAAGGGTCTTCCTTATCCTGGAAACAATTGACAGGCATTAAATCTTTGGATTAGGACTTTTTTTTTTTCCTTTTCCCCCTGAGGATCTGGAAAAAGAAGCAGCTCCAGTGCTGCTAAGCTGTGTGAGAACTGGGAGAACCTAGTCAGGAAAGATCATTTGTCTCCACTTGCCAAAAGAGCCTTGTTTCACTTTTGGACAATAATCACACAGATCTGTGAGGGGTGTTACATGCAGAAGTGTTAATCAGTAAGCAGCTTGAGCCACACTTGAAATCTCTTTAACATACTTTTTTTGCTCTCTAATACTGTTGTTTGTATGTGTCGGTTGGCACAGGCTGAAAAAAGATGTTCATCAGTATTCTGTGCAGCTACTTACACAGAAAGCTTGACTCAAGACTTACTTTCTTTTTCAGTTGTTTTCTATAATCAATTGTCAGCAGTTTTAAAGCCTGGTTATTGATGATGTTTAGGTACAGCAAGGTGATTAAGTGGTAATGACCTTAGTTTTGTCCAGCATGACACATTTCCTAGCTTTGCATATGCTTCAGTGGCCTTGATATGCTTGAAAAACAACATAGGAAATCATTACTTCCAATTGTGGAAATCTACACTGAAGACAGCAGGCATGGGTCGTGGTGGATTCTTTGGTCTGGGACATTCCAAAAGGGCACAACTGAGAACATGAGACTCACCGAGTTTAATTCTGCCATCAGTTGTAGGGGGTGCATGACCGGCAATCCTGGTCAGGTTTGAGAAGGTTCAGTGTGGTTCTTGATGTGCCTCTCACAGACTGCACAAGAGGTTTACTTCATTTTTATGTAAAAGCTGGTGCACAGATTCCTGTTGCAAGACATTCTTTTGGAGGCTCATTTCTTCTCTCTCATGTACCAGGCATGGTTCAACTCCTGATCATAAATAATGGTCAGGCATCAAATGATGGAAGGTAGTGATTTACACTGAATTTGACTCTGTACTTTTAGAGTCTTTACTTCAAACATTCAGAATTTTGTTTTAAGAACAAAATGTTTAAGAAAATACAAATAGCTGGTGATATCAAAACACATGTTGGACTATGTGTTAAAAGGCCCCAGGCAACTTACAAAAATTCTCTGAAGAGTGTTAGGCTCAATGCCAAAAAGGATCTACTTCACAGAGGAACTGTAAAATCTCTCAAGAGTATTAGGCATATTGCCAACACTTACCCTTTCTCTGTTAAGAGTGTAAATTAACTTCTCTCACACTCAGCCATACACCTTCATGCTCTGCTTTGTGGGCCTGGACAGTGAGCTTTAAAATGAATTGCAGCTATCCAAAATACAGTAAGGCAAAGAAGTAGTAAAGCTCATACTGTGTAATTTCCATATAACAAATATTATTCTCTTAGACTAGGGCAAATCAGTTGAAGGTGATGAGGTGTATTTATCAATACCTTTATGGTACCTGTTTCCACCATGGTGATCGCTTGCTGTTGTCAGTAGCATCCAGAGAGTATGTCCTGCTGGAAGTCTGCAGAGAAAGCATGGGCAAGATGGAAGGGGGAGGCTGCACCGAGCTCATGACCCAATGTACAACCTCTGGTGAAGATCACACTGTGTCTTTGAATGTCTTCCCAGCAAAATTCCTAAAGACTAAAATAAAGGAAGATGAACATCCCTAAGAGGATGACTCTTCCAGGAATGTAGCACTTCCTTTTTATTCCTCCATCATAACTGATTAAAGGATGCTTATGCATCTCTACTTTTGTCATCCTAAAAATGTTTAATGAATTTTGTATCCTCCAAGTTTTCAGAAATGAAAATGTGATGCC
This sequence comes from Merops nubicus, assembly GCF_000691845.1. Taxonomy (NCBI): domain Eukaryota; kingdom Metazoa; phylum Chordata; class Aves; order Coraciiformes; family Meropidae; genus Merops; species Merops nubicus. The sequence goes on from NW_008629287.1 coordinate 12,598, forward strand.
TTGAGTCAAGCCATCATAAACAAACAAACCAAAGCAGGCCAAACTATTATATTTTCACTTTACTTTGAGAATCTGCAGTGTAGTACATGATTTTCTAGTTTTGCTTTATCACCAGGAGGTGGCAGTAACAAAATCCGTTTTCATACGGAGACATGCATATTTCAGCCACCTTTTAACAGGGAAAATCTGGAATAAGAATCCAGTTGAAATGTGAAAATTCTGAAAGTTTCGTACCTGAAAATTCTTGACCACTGCGTTGAGGCCACGTCTCCCACTGAGTGAAGTAAAATTGGAGTATTTTGGCATGCATATGGCTAAGTCACTTAAATTTGATGTGCCTCTATTCTTTTCATTGGCAAATTTTGGATAAGTTATTTTATACAGTGCTTTGAGTTCTCCACTTGAAGTGCAATTTATTGATGACACAAAATTAATTTCAGGGCTTCATGTACACTTGCAGAGAGAGAACAGGTTGTTTGTGTCTTTAAGTGGGGGAGCAGGGGGTGCACCAAAAAGCACCAAAGTGCACCAAAAAGTGCACCAAAGAGCAACCTGATGCATCATTAAATATACACGTATGCAAGTACTGAATTTTGGAGATGGATTTTGCTTTTCTGCATATTACCATTAAACATCTTGTACTCTATTGCCTTTTGGAGTGCTGTAACATGCTTTTCACCACTGTAAGGTGTTCCTTCATTTGGTCTTCACTGCTGCAAACCTATTTGATGATGGTGAACAGTAAGCATACCAACTGTTTGCTTTGTTTGAGCTGCTCTCTCCTCCCCCTCACCCATGGAAAACCATGGGAAGAGAAGCACCTCTTCTGACATTCATTCTGTACGTAAAGTGCAAAAATGGTCTTACATTTACTTTCAGTGTTCTCACACAGTAGTAAATACCTGGAATAATGCTGTAAGTAGCAGGGAGTTGGACTCTGTGATCCTTTTGGGTCCTTTCCAACTTGAGATATGCTGTGATTCCATGATTCTATAGTTCTGTAAATAAAAGCAGGAATTGTCTGCAGCTGTGATATGTTTTGCTTTTCCATTTTACTTATGGCTGATCTGTCTGCAGCTGAATTTGATAAGTGGCTCTGTCTCAGAGTTCAAGGAAGCTACAGGAATTACTGTGACTTTTTTTTAAGGACCTTGCATGTTTGAACTTTGGCTTAGCTTGGACAATAAACTTATCTTAAAATATATCTTATCTGTTTCGTACTGGGTTATAGGACTGCAGCTGTTCCTTTGTCTGTGTTTCCGAACCACTTATTCCTTTCAGGGTAAATTTAATCTTGGGCCAGTGGGGTGTTTGCAGGCATTGCATGTTACTTTATACTTCAATTAGCAGAGCGAGTCCTTCACTGGCAATTTTAAGAGCATAGATCATCTTTTCAGCCAACTTGAGATAGCAACTCAATAAGTGTTGAGTGTGGCAGATGCGCCAGTGGGCTGGTAAAGCAGAGATGTGGATGTAAAAACATGTTTCAGTTGATGTTGTTGTCAAAACTTGGTACTGGTATTCCCATCAGTGTGGCAAAGTTTTATTTAGGTTTCTGCTGTGGTACTTGCTGCAGGAGCTCGTTAAACTATTGTGCCCCATTTTAGCTATATGTCTCTGTGTTCTCACTCTCCCCGTTTGTCCCTCTTCTTTAGATTCATGGTGAAGAGTTTATTTTATGTTTTCTCAGTGACAGACACAACTGCTTCTGCAGCCTCTGGGTATTACTGCAGCACAAGTCACAATGACAGGGATGCAAATACAATACATAGTGGTGGGTGTAATGTAAGTGGCTATAGTGAATAAGTAAATGGGGAGGTTATTCTCCATTGAATAAGCAAAAAAATTTTAATGTGGTATTAACTGTAAGGTACCAGAACAAAGATACTACTATGAAATGCTTACTGTAGTCTTTTAAAATATGTTACTATGAGCTGCAACGACCAAGTTGTGTGCTTTATCTGTTCTCTCCCATGGTAAACTTTTTGGGTAAACAGAATTTTGTCAAGATGGTATTGACTGGTGTGACTTCACCAGTGAAACTGCTTTGGTGGTGAAGTGATACTACTTCCGTATTTCAGCAGAGAAACATCTTCAGTTCTGTTTTGGATGTATATCGTGCAGATTTCAATGAGTGAATGAATGAATGAGAGCACTGCAGTAATTTCTTCTGTCATGAAGAAGAAACTTCTTTTGTTGGCGGTCCTTGCAGTTAGTTTATAACAAGGCTGTACATTTGTGCACATGACATTTTCATAGACTGACCTTCAGGAGAAATTAAGTTAGTGCACTGAACAGTTACTGTGATGGTTTTGAAACAATGAAAAATATTTTCTTTTCTTGTCACTCTTGCAGCTGGGTTCACGGATCTAGACCAGTGTGCTTGAACATACTGTCTTCCTCATCTGTACCCAGAAATATCTTAAACTGTTGCAGTGTAATTTTTTTAAGTTGGCAGCTAAATCTAAGATGAAAATTATTCTTGTGCAAACCTACAGCTGTTTGCTTGCAAATTACATTCAGATGATGTGTGTGCCAGCATGTAATAAGTCAAAATTTCATATATGGGTGTAGTTTCAGCATGGCATGTCTGTATTTTTACATGTGGGTATTGTTTCACAACACAAATTCATGGTTGGTATATTACAGCATTTGTTTGTTCATTTTCTGGAAGCACGTCTAGAATTCTGTAAAAATTCGCCTTAAAATTTGACATCTTCCTTGGGCCTCTATGCGGGCAACTAAAAGCAGAAGGGGGCTGGTGTGTGTCAGAAATGTACCATCAGTTAGTCACTGTAGTTCTGGCTCTCTTGACAGTAGCAAATGTTTGTCATGAAGAAGCATGGAAGCATGTGTAATTAATGTAACCAGTATAGTATGACAGGCAGTTGTCATCATTGCTGACATTAACAGGAAGTTTACTTTGGCAGCTAAATATAGTACTTAATTGCATAACACATACTTTAACATCCGTGTTCTGTCCTGCTGAGGTGTTTTCAATGGGTTATTTCAGCGAGTAAGTCAAGTTCAACAGTGACATGTTTGATTTAAATTGATGTCCTGGTTTGGGTTAGAAAAGAACTAATTCTGTTTGGTGATTTTGCTTCCGAGCTACAGCTCTTCTAACTACCTTCACTCTCTGAAGTTACCAGCACATTTCTGCAGACAGTGGCTGCTTCTAGCAGTGGTAACTCTCCATGTTCAGAGTCACCACCAAGGGCTGGTGTGCAGACCAAGGTCACTGCTAAATCCTGTGCACCACACGGAGGGGGGCAGAAAGTAAAGGCTGCACCTGCAGGGAGGAGTGGACAGGACAGGGGACCCTAAACTGACCAGTGGGGTATTCCATCCCATATCACTCATATTCAGTACAGAGCTGAGGGATCACGAGGGTCAAGGCCTCTCCTCTCTTTTGCTCCTTCTTCAATGGTCAGCACCCGAGGAGTACTCCATCCATTTTGCCTTTGATCCCAAGCCCTGTTTTCCTGGACAGAGTTCCAGAATCCAGCTCCTGTACCCAGTTGCTGTCTGCGACTGAGTCCAGTTGGGGACTTCACCCTGGGGGCTGCTACACAGCATGGAGGGTGACAGTGATGTATTGACATCGGGGGGGGGCAGTTGGGTTTGAATACTGGGTTTATATATATTTGTATATACTCAATTTTAAAAAAAAAAATTGTTTTTATTGTTATTTTCATTAAAGCTGTTTTACTTTTCTAATTTATAAGTCCCTCTTTCTCCCTCATTCCCTTTCTCTTCCCCTTTTGGGGGCAACAGGTGTTAACAGAGAGCATCTGTTACAGGTCAGAGGACAGCCCTAACCCTAAACCATGACATTTGAACTTACATTTATTACGTACTACAATTTGAATATTTGTTAATAAATCTGCAGTTTGCTTTCAGGTTCCAGCTAACCAAAATTTAACTGTCAATCAGCATTCCCAAATAAATATTCTTCTAAAAAACTATTGACTGAGCATTGATATTAAATAATTAGTGAAACGTATCTTTTAACACAGCCTTATGAATGTTTGATGCATCTGTCAGTAAGAGAGGACTGCTTGGAGATGTATTTGCTTCAGCATTTAGCTAGGAAATGAGCTGGCTTTCAAATAAGAAGAAATGTTAGGAAAAAAAATCTGTGTAAGTGAAATACTGTTTTGGGACCTTGAGGCCTGCTGGAAGACCACTTCTGATACCCTGTGTACCCTTCCTGTACAAATCCAGCAGTGAAATACTTAATGCTTATGCCTGACTCTTCTTTGGTCCATAGAGGTGCTTGGCTGGTGGATTTTGTCTGCTTAATCTGTACTCCGATTCTTTCTAGCTTTCTATTTGGAGTTCTTGCTGCATCAGCATCTTTCCCATCTCATATATACTTTCTCAAGGTACTTTCTTCATTTGTGAGAAATAGTTACATGTCAAGAGCCATTTATTTTTGAATGCATTGTGTGTTCATAAGAGAACAGGGCAGTTTCTGCTCTGAGCCATGAGTATTTATCTCTGAAATTACTGGTGTTCACATGATGGGATTAGTGTTTCTGGCATCTCGATTGGTTGCAGTGAAAGTATTTGTTATTTAACTGCACTTGTTTTGGTGTGAAAAAAGGAGAAGGAACATAGAAGTCATAGGAAATGCATTTTATAAATGTATGGAAAAGAAAAAAGAGTGAGGAAATTAATTTTACATGGATTTGTGTATTCATATCCATTCATGCATGGTCACACCAGCTCTGGGAAAAACTCACAACCCAGTGAAACTGTCAATTTTTAGTCAGTCCGTTTATCACTGTTAACCTGGATGGAGGTGGGAAACATTAGTGTCATAAAATGGTTTTGTGTAGTTAATAGTCAAATTGCTAATTCTGTCTAGAATCTTGTGTAAGTTCAACACCATCAATATGTCACATTTTTTTTTTCCTCTAACTGTTTTGAATTCGTTTCTCACAAAAAAACCCCACAATGTTTTATTGATAAATATGGAACCTGCTTAAAGCTTTGAAACTGTTATTGACCTCAGGACAAGTCCTGTGCAGAAATTAAGTAGAATTGATATCTGAATGGGATGTTTAACTGACTGGGTGTTTGAAAGGTGGAACAGTTTTGAGTCTGCCCTAGAAAATACTTGAAAAACAAAGGAAACTGACCATGTGTCTAATCAGCTACTGGAAAACTTTTCACCCATGACTGTTCCACATAGCCCCCTGATTGGTGGTTACCAAAGGCCACTGGTCCCCACCAGTTGGGATGGTGGGTAGTCCTAGTGTCCCCAGCATCACTATTTCTGTCTCCTTTTCCTCTTTGTCTCCTCTGTCAGCAATCCTTTAGAAGCCAGTGTGGTTGTGCAGGGTGTGCCTTTGAGCTTCAGCCTCAGCCCTGTCTTATCTTTCTCTTTTGTATCCCTTTGCTCCTCCTGTTACCTTTCTGTAGCTCAGCCTCTACTGACAATGTCAAAGAGCAGTAAAGGAAAAGGAAAACTTTGTGATATGAAGAGCAAATACAGCAAGTTGTAATTCTCTGAGGTGGGGAAACAGAAACTTGAAGCTTGCAAGCATGCTCTCTCTTTCATTTGTGGGGAAAAAACAAACACAACAAATCCTCAGCTCCATTGATGAGTCTAATGTGAAAAATAAATCTAAACAGATCTTGATTTTAAATTTTGCCTTTAACAGATGTAATTATTATCTGATGTGGAAAATGTTGTAGTGACAGATTCTGAACCCCTTTTGCCTACTAACTAACACTGTGTAAAGTTAAGGGCTAATGGGAGTAAAGAACCATAGGCTGCACTGCAGGAGATGAAAACAGTATATCTAGGACAACCAGAATTGAAATTTGAGAGTGTAATTCAGATACAGGTATAATTCTGTTATGAACACTGGTCTTGCTTCGTGTTCAGCAAGTGCTTGTACACGTTCAGTTTGGCTTCCATTTTTCTGTGAGTTTGTAAAATCTTTCTTACCGTTGTGCACCGCTGATATATATGATAGGAAAACTTAAGGTTTTGCTGCATTTTGTGTTGTTTTGTTTTTGGAAGCAAATGGCTGAAGTATTCTCGGCCTTCACATTTAAAACAGAAAGCACAAGTCATCCTTGCAGAAGAAGGAACAGGACATTCCTTTGTCTGCATTACGTGGAAGGCAGTCACAGTCACTGATGACTGTGGTACTAGGAAAGTGGATTGAGTAGTAGTGACCTTCCAGTACCTGAAAGGGGCCTACAAGAAAGCAGGGGAGGGACTGTTGACAAAGGTTTGTAGTGACAGGACAAGGGGTAATGGCTTTAAGCTAGAAAAGGGTAGATATAGGTTAGATTTTAGGAAATCCTTCTTCAGTATGAGGGTGATAGAACACTGGAATGGGTTGCCCAGAGAGGTGGTGGAGGCCCCATCCCTGGGAACATTCAAGGACAGGCTTGATGGGGCTCTGAGCAGATTGACCTAGTTTGAGATGTCCCTGCTTATTGCGGGGGGGTTGGACTAGATGGCCTTTGTAGCTCCCTTCCAAACCAATACATTCTATGTTTCTGTGATTCTGTGATGAGGAAACAAGGACCTTCTTGGACTGATGACTCTCTGTAAGGCCTTTTGAGTGGGAAGATTAGCCCTAATACTGTCTTTAGAGTTTTGAAAATGTAGTCCGGGAAGATCTTTCTACATGCTTGTGTTGCCCATTGGTCATGAAAGCAGGAGTTCATTCATTCTTATTAACACAGCTTATGTTTTTAGCCTTTGTGGGCAAGTCATGGAAGTTTTAGTAGAATATGGTGGACTTTTACAGAATTTAACGGAGAAATATTCCTATACCGGATGTTTCTGCAGTAGTGTTGAAAGTGTAGG
>NW_008629287.1:19467-21474 GCF_000691845.1 Merops nubicus
TTTAGACTTATTTATATATTTTTCAATTAAATGCCATAATATGGCATTCTTCATAGGAGAGATTTTGCTGAATTGATATGGCAAAAATAGTGTTGAAAGAAAGTTAATTGAGTTTGGATTCCAAACTGCCAAAGATAAGTCATTGACTAAGGAATAATAGTACCTTTGAAAGATAAGAAAAAAAGAGTATGTAGGAATTTTTACCTATTATTTATATATTTTTCAATTAAATGCCATAATATGGCATTCTTCATAGGAGAGATTTTGCTGAATTGATATGGCAAAAATAGTGTTGAAAGAAAGTTAATTGAGTTTGGATTCCAAACTGCCAAAGATAAGTCATTGACTAAGGAATAATAGTACCTTTGAAAGATAAGAAAAAAAGAGTATGTAGGAATTTTTACCTAAGTGTCTTCTCTCCAATCTTTTTGAAAGCCCTGGATTATTTTAGAACAGGAGAAACAAACTGTTAGAGAAATAGTGACGTGTAGAAGACTGACAAAGCATCTGATTTTCCAGCTGTAAACATTTTAAAATACTGTTTTGAATTATTGAAGTAAAAACATCAGAATCAGTATTTTCAGTTGTTCATACCTAATACATGGTTGCAAAGGATTCAATCTGAAGTTCAGATGGCTTCATTAAAATAAGTGAATTGCTGCTTCTAATGCAGTATGGTAAGATTTAGGATTTGGTTCTTAGAAACTATTTGAATCCATTTTTTTTTCTGGTGAATATTCTAATTGCTCATTGTATTTCTTATTATCCATTCACATAGTAATATATGCACACGTCCTAAAATTATATGCTTATGACTAATGCAACACAAATTCAAAATACAAGGTGCAAACCTACTTTATTCCTATGTACCAGTGAATCAAATAGTGTAGCTGTCTAACTTGTGACCAGAAAAATAGTGGCCATTGGTTGCTGCTGTGTGTTTGTGACAATACTGTCATCATCGAAGCAGAAAACCACATCAGCTGCTTTTTTTTTGGTGTTGCAGTAGGACAGTATACCAGATTTCCCACCTTATATTGAAAAAAAAAACCAACCAAAACCAAAAACCCCTCACATGACACAACATATCTGTATTGTATTCACATCTGTTAGCTTTTGTGGATAGCTACCATTTTTTATCCTGATGTCCAGTTTTGCTGCTTTGTCACTAGCAATTCCTCTTTTTGGTACTCTGAGTTGTTGCTAATACTGTATCTGCCAAAATATGCTGCTGTTAATGTACAAAAAATGTACAACTGCAAATTACAAAAGTATCTTAATATCTGCACAGCACCTGTGGCCATACCTCTCAGTTACCTGCCATATGCCTTTAGTATGTCTCTGTTGGTACTAGTTTCTCCAAACTGTCAGTACATCTCGGAAGCATCTTCGTGGAAGTGTTCTGTTTCATACAATGAAATCAAATAAGGTGGAGGGCAGTGGTAAGTGTAACTCCTGCTTTTTATCACATAGTGATTGCGTCCTTGCTACCGATCTTACCTTCTCTGACTTGCTAAGCCAGCTGGACACATACAAGTCTACAGGGCCAGATGAGATCCACCCAAGAGGATCTTGCCAAGCCTCTCTCCATCGTTTACCAGCAGTCCTGGTTAACAGGGGAGGTCCCAGGTGTCTGGAGACTTGTCCATGTGACACCCATCTACAAGAAGGGCAGGAAGGAGGATGCAGAGAACTACAGGCCTGTCAGCCTGACCTCGGTGCTGGGGAAAATTATGGAATGGTTCATCCTGAGTGTGCTCACATGGCAAGCGCAGGACAACAGGGGATCAGATCCAGGCAACATGGGGTCATGAAGGACAAGTCCTGTTTAACCAACCTGATCTCATTCTATGATCAGGTGACCCATCTAGTGGATGAGGGAAAAGCGGTGGATGTTGTCTCCCTGGACATCAGCAAGGCCTCTGACACTGTTTCCCACAGCATTCTGCTGGAGAAGCTGGCAGCTCATGGCCTAGACAGGTGGACTCTTTGCTGGGTTAAAAACTG
>NW_008629287.1:22037-23758 GCF_000691845.1 Merops nubicus
AGGTCCAGAGAAGGGCAACAAGGCTGGTGAGAGAGCTGGAAAACATGTCTTGTGAGGACCGGCTGAGGGGATGGGGTTTGTTTAGTCTGGAGGAGAGCAGACTGAGAGGAGAACTTATGGCTCTCTACAACCGCTTAAAAGGAGGTTGTAGTGAGGCTGGTGTTGGTCTCTTCTCCCAAATTACTGATGATAGGATTAGGTGAAATAGCCTCAAGTTGTGCCAGGGGAGGTTTCAATTGGGTATTAGGAAGAATTTCTTCACTGAGAGAGTGGTTGGGCACTGGAATGGGCTGCCCAGGGAGGTGGTGGAATCATCACCCCTGGAGGTGTTCAAAATATGAGTAGATGCAGCTTGAGCCTACGGCCTAGTGGTTAGGGGAATGTTGGGATGAAGGTTGGACTTGATGATCCTAAAGGTTCTTTCCAACCATAGTGATTTTATGGTTCTCCCATCCTCACTGTGCTATAGTTATTTCCCCATCATTGCTACCTTTTGTTTTTGTACTTTTCAAAGCACTCTTCAAATCGCTTTGCAGTCTTCAGTCTCTTTTATAGACTGATGAAGAGCTACTGTGACAGCACTCACAATTAGCAATGATATTCTGTTCAAATACATACTTTACATACAGCTACAGAAAGACGTAGATACAGAGCAGGTATAGTTAATGTTTTAAACAGCTGCTGTGTGAATAATTGAAATCATCTTCTTGCACAAGAAGGTGGTTTTTTTTTTTTTTTTTCCCATTCATATTTCTTTTATTAATTTGTCTTTTACTTCTGGTAGGAGCGATACGGTTTGAAATTTGTTTGTCAGAGTTGAAGGTGTGCGAAGGGATACCTGTGGGAGGAAGAGGGAGAACAAAGTGTACCTGCCCCATGTTTACTTTATCACGATGTAATTCTGCCAGCTGGACAAAGGGAATATGCTGCTAATTGCCCTGCTACGAGCCGAGAGGAACACCAAGGACCAAATCTGTGAACATGACATTCAGGTTACTTGAGAAGTTTTGCAAAGCTGTACTTCCTGAGGGAGAGAGCTGGGAATTCCTGTGCCTCAAAGTTCACAGGTTTCACCAGGAAGAAACAGTTTTGCTTCACTTGCTTTTCTGTACTTTATTTTCTTTACTTTTGGTTCACTATTGTCTGCGTTGGTCTAGACCAAACACCGAAGGGGCAGTCCCTTTAGACTGTTCGTTGTCTTGTTGGACAGAGGGGCATAGTTCTGTTAGTCTGATACTGCTTGTTGCATCTTATCTTTGCTTTTCTGCAAATGAAATTATGATTGTCTTGTGGCTTTGTACAGAAAAAGGGAAGGCGGACCACTGAAAACAAAATTTCCAGGCACAGCTTACTGCACTCTGATCCTCTGTCTATGGCAGGACAAAAAAGGGTGAGAAAGGCAAGAGCAAACGGAAGACAGTGAAACACGCAAGAATCTCTGTATTACAAGGAAAAAAAAACAAACACAAAAAAAACCCAACCCGACAACAAAAAAACCCAAACAACCCAAAAACCAGCAGTTGGTTTATTCCTTTTAAACAGCAAAAAACACAACTTACCCAGCAGAAAACAAAATCAGAGTATAACTACACACTGGACAGTTTTTTCTCTTACAGTGTACGTGGTGCAAATAGCACCTTGAAAATAATTGCATTTTTCTTCTTTTGTTTTCAGAAAGACCTGTCAGGAAAATGCATTATTTATTTATTTATTTATTTATT
>NW_008629288.1:0-5922 GCF_000691845.1 Merops nubicus
GCGCGGCCCCGGCCCTGAGCGGGCACTAGGTGTCAGACGAGGCTCACGCTTGTGCTGCCCGCAGCCTGCTGGGTAAGCTCTCCGTCAGCCAGCGATGTGCTCCTGTGGCTCCGAAAGCTAGACGTGTCCTGGGTGCGCTCAGGGTGTGGCCAGCAGGTTCTCCTGCTCCTCTGCTCTGCCCTAGTGAGGGCACAGCTGGAGTGCTGTGGATAGTGCTGGGGTCCCCCGTGCCAGGGAGACAACGCGCGTCCAGCAGAGGCTACAGAGAGGCTGAGGGGCTGGAGCATCTCTGTGCCAAGGAAAGGCTGAGAGCCCTGGGGCTGGTCAAACTGGAGAGGGGAAGACTTAAGGGATCTGATCAATGCTCATCAATATCTAGAAGCAGAGGGTCAAGAGGCTGGGGTCAGACTCTTGTCAGTGGTGCCCAGTGACAGGACAAGGGGCAATGGGCACAAACTGGAACCCTGGAGGTTCCATCTGAACAGGAGGAGAAAATTATTTGCTGTGAGGATGGCAGAGCCTGGCACAGGCTGCCTAGAGAGGCTCTGGAGTCTCCTTCTCTGGAGAGATTCCAGATTTGCCTGGACACCATCCTGGGCACCCTGCTGTGGGTGACCTGCTGGAGCAGGGGTTTGGATGAAATATATCCAGAGGTTCCTTCAAACCCCCATCAGGACTTGGTCCCACGGCCCAGGTGTGAGGAGCTGCCCCTGTAAGGACCTGTTCCCAGTGTTGCATTTCTTCAGTTCCTGAAGATACTTTGGCAGAGGCTGCAGTGCTGGACGAGCAAGCAGCGAGCTCGGGTGTAGAGCAGGCTGTCGCTGCTCCCTTCTTGTCCTCTGCTCCTTTCCCCCTGTAAATGCTCCATCCCAGTGGCAGGGTCCCTCTGGGGAGACAGAGGGTAAACCCTCCTGAAAGGCAAGGAGGCCAATTCCAAAAATCTGCCTTTTACCTATACTGCAAATTCCTGCCTGGATTTCCTGGAGACTCGTTGCTCTTGGCTTTGATCTTGCCTGTGGCAAGTTTGATCCCCTCTGTTAATTGTAGCAAAGTGACACCTACTAACATGAGATGAAGTGAAGCCTCTGTGAATTAAATCAAGGTGTTATTAACTTGGCCATGAGTGTGCTTTGCAGGTGACCAGCCAGGGTGGAGGTGTGGCACGCAGCTGGGGAAAACTGGTTTTACACCCTTCTGCTGTCCATCAACCTCTGCAGTTACATTTTGGTGGCCTTAAGCGTGTGTAATCTGCCCAGGTCTGTCCTGAGCCAGTGGAGAGATGGCTCAGGACCAATCTGTTCCCTGGAGGGGCTCATGGTTGTGAACCTCTGCCTGGCTTACTCCCAGGCTGGAGTTCAGATAATCTCTTACTTAGCTACTCTTATTTAGCTATTGAGCTGTGCTAACGTGAGAAGACGCTGAGGAGTGAGCCATGCTCCAGTCCTTTGGCCTTTTTGCCTTTTCATTTAATAGGAAGAGGTACAGCCATCTCTCAGTTATTCTGCCAGAATTCTCACAGCGGTCTCATCTTGGTTTTGCTTAAAGAAATATGTGGCCAAATGGCAATAAAATATTAGTCTACCCAAGCTGACCAGCTGAAATGATTTAGGACATCATTACTAAGCTAATTCCACCATTGCTGCCCCTTCCTCTGAATAAAAATACAATTTAAAAAAAGAATCAGAATGGGACATTTCCAGAGGAATATTACATTTCCTAAGTATGGATTTTCACAGCCAATCTCAACCAAACAATGCACTACATGGTGCCAGAAATAATAAATCAGTGCAGCCCCCAGGACTGAAATGGAGAATTCCCTCTCCTCTTGTAGCTCCTTGGAACTTTAATCTGAAATATGCCTTGAATCAAAGGATAACTTATTGGTACACAGGAATTCCCATGCTTGGTCAAATCTGATTTCCACTGAGTCTAGCACTTTGCTGCTAGCAGTGGCCAGAACCAGATGCTGTGGAGAAAAGACCAGAAAGAGTTATTAGTGAAGAAATGTTTGCAATAACGTGTCTGCAGAAAACACTTAATTTTGCAAACTTCCACCATTTAGGGGGAACTTCAATGCACCTGATGTTAGCCATGTAGAAATTGCTGCCAGGCCCTGCAGCCTTCCTCAGTAGTGGGAGCACAGGAGTCTCCAGAAGGCAATTCATGCCACTCTAAGATGTATTAAAGCTTCTTATTGATTTGATTAGAGAAAGGTTAATATTGTCTAAAGTTAAGTGCCTAAGCTAAGGCATGAGGAATTCCAGTGACCTTTTTCTGCCCATGAGGGTGGACACATCTGTCATAGCACCCTTCAAGGGTCTTACCTGTGGAGAGGGACATGTTCACCTCCAGATGATTTCATCTTACTGGGAGAGGAACTGATCCAGTGGATAGTGCTCAGGACTGTCATTATATTTCTTATTTCCCCTCTAATTTAGGGCAAATCTGGTAGCTTCAAAGCAGTTGGGAACTTGCTTCCTATTCATTATAAGGAGGTAGTGAAAATGGTTGTGAATTACTTCTCGTGAGGATTTTTCAGGGTGGGAAATGCCCTTCCTGTGGCTGGTCCATCTCCTCTGTTTAGCAGAGGATGTTCTAAGGGCTTTTCCCGTGGTATTTAATTTGTTAATCCCTGATCCAACCCTGGCTGTGCTTCTGGGGCTGAGCATTGGGGCTAGTTGGTGAATTTGGCTTCAGAGCTGCTCCTGTGGATGTGTCATGCCTCAGTTCCTCTGAAAGGCCCTTTTTGTATAGTGGGAAGATTCAGATGGGGTCTGGGATTCACCTTTGCTCTGCGTTATTCTGTGTACTGCTTTTAAGCTGTTTTGTAACTGCAGGAATTGGAACTGAAAGAATTGGGATTTTTGCAGTCTCTCTATGTGATGGTCTTGCCAGAACTGAAACAATTCACACTGTTAGCTGGGAGTTCTTTCTGAGTCTGCCTGTTCCCTTTCTGCTTTGGTTGAAGTGGTGCAGACAGAGGATTGCGCCAGGGCAGGGTGTACCCCAGAGCACATCTTACAGCTTTGTGCTGCTCTCGCTTGGACTTCACAGCACTCACCTTTAGTTTCCTTATTTTGACCTCTGGGCAGGGATGTTTTATTTTTTTCCAGAGCTGCCCTCAAGGACTGCAGTTTTTCTGATATTTAACTTTTTCAGGACTCATTTACTTGCTCTGTTTTTCACTATGCTGTATGTGTCAGGGTGAAGTTTGCTCTTTGTGAAAGAGGGAGGGGGTTATTTTCTCCTGACTCACCTTCCTGTACAATCATCTAGCTCTGATGTGCCCCAGGCTGTGCAAGATCTCAATATTATTGTTATTAATAGCAGGCCCCCCTCCCAAGCCTGTACATTTGCAGCAGCTTCCCAGCATATGCAGGCAAGGCCAACCACAGAGTCAACAGAAGGACTCTATTATACATGTGCTTAAGTGTCTGCAGGCGCTGAAGCTTAGATTTTCACAAGCAATTAGTGCTGTTGTGAGCCTCAGCTTTGGTGCCTCATGCCACACATTTTAGATGGGGCTGTTTATTGCAAGTGTATTATAGATATGTATCTCTATTTGAAAAAAAAAAAAAAATCTATTTTAAAAGCAGTCATGTGGAAATAAAGTACTGAGCTTGTTCTTTTCAGTTCCAATAGAAAAGTACCACCTAATCTAGCCTCACAAAATGCTGTTTGCTTGTTGGCCTGGAGACAATAACTGCTTGGACCAATGAATAAAATAACTTTTCTTTCAGTGTGTATCCTGCAGGTATGTCTTAACGGAGGAATTTCCATGATGGCATTGCCAGTCTTGCCTAAATTCTTGTTCAGGGCTGGCTGCCTGGACATTTTTGAGGTAGGCACATCCTTTTTCGCTTAGTATTAGCTTTATACTTCTTTTAAGTGAAAAAATCTTGGGTTAAACTTAGAATCGAAGAAGGATTAAATGGCTTTTGAATGGGGAATATTGGCTGCCTGCTGGGAAAGGCAGTTTAAAAGTGAGACCAGGGCTTGGGTTGTGTTTTGATCAAGAGCCAGTTTCAGGTGCTGGTGAATAGGATTTGAAAATGGGGCTTGTACAGCTGATTGTACAGTCTGTGCAGATTAAGATAAAATAATAAAACCCAGAATCATGCAAACACTTCAGTGGGAGCTGGAAACCTGAGCTGGATCTGGGCCCAGTGCTATGGTGAGGACTTGGGTCTGTCTTGTGGCCCAAATGGAGGGAACCCATCAGGGGATTGGATTAGAAAGATAACGAGCTCTGTTTGATTCTGGATTAGTTTTGTCTGGCAGTTAACACATCAGGCATTTGAGCCATAGTGAATTCCGTTCCCTTTCTCCAGTTCTTCTCCATAGGGCAGTTTTCAACAACAAGTGAACTCATGTAAGCTGAACCCTCTAGAAGACTTCAGGGCCTGTGGTTCAGATGCAACTTTCCCATCAATGCCCAACAGATGTGTTCTAAACTGCACATGAACTGTGTAGAAGTGCTGTTGTTTTGAACTCTTGCAAACAGTCAACAGATTCACCTGGGAAATGAAATGAGTGTAATTTTGTGGAGAGATGCTGAATGAGGCTGCTAAATGAGCACCACGAAAATAAAACACAACCAACAAGGATCTGCTTGCTGCAGCAGCTGGGGAGGGGCATAAATGACAACTAAAGGATATGATGACTTGTAAATTGGCTCATCTGCTTGCTTAAAAACTTGTCTTCTTTTTAGAGAGGCCTTGGCACTGAGTGGGAGCCCTGCAGATTTGAAAGGCTCATGGAGGGACAGAATGGGCCAAGGAGAGGTAAAGGGCCTGCAAGTGGGGAAGAGCTAGAGAGGGTTGGAAGGCCTGAAGGATGCTGAGGTGAGAAAGGGGGGCTATGAGTATCATTGGATGTGCTAATTAGGGGTATGGCTGTTAGTGCGTGGCTGTGGCTCCAGGTCATGGCATCTGCTGGGACCTCCTTTATCCTGGGTATAATCCAAGCACGTCCTCCACCGTTCCTTGCAGTGGAAGGATGCCAAATGGTTCCCGTTGCAGGAACTTCCCAGGAGTTTTGTGGCATTTTCTGATTATGCAGGAAGCACAGGCTGTCTCCAAGTTTGTCTAACCCCAACCTCTGCCTCTGCTCAGTTTTGAACCTCCCTTCATCTATAATACCCAATTAGTGTTTTGAAGTGTGTGTGGGGGATAGAAATCAAACAACCTTTCAAGCTGTTTGAAAAATATCTCTTTACTTCAATGGAAATTACTGCTTACAAATACATTTTCATTTGTAATGCCTACTTAAAAAAAAATCCAGTTGTATCTGCATTATCTAAATAATACTGAAATGATTATTCAAATATAATGTAACCTGTAAATCAGAGTTTAATCCTCTTAATATTTTTTTGTATTTTTAATGCATACTAAATAAGAACTAACGTGGAAAGTGAAATTGTGTAGCTTACAACATATTGACATGAAGACAGTTTTGAGGGCAAACTGAGTTTTGCGTTTGCCTAGTGTTGGTCCAACCCTGTTTTCATGGAAGAAGTCAAGATTTGAGCTAGAGCTCTTTAACTCCTGAACCTTCAATCACAATTTTCTGTTCCTCTGGGTAACTTAAAACCACAAATTCCTGTGGCTTTCAGTGTCATTACCCCTGACTTGGGCCAGTGGCTGGGAGAGAAGTGATGTGCCTGCAGAGCATGGGGTGTTTCCTGCAAACACAGAAACAATTCCCAATCCTATGTGACACAGGACATGAATGGAAAGGAGCCCATGGGACTGCTCTCTTCCTTGCTGGGAATACCCATTTGACCATCTGGTTTATGTTTGCTTTGCTCCTCCTGACGAGGAGGGAACGTTTTGGAAGGGCTGGGGAGGAAGGGTCTTGTGGGAGTCCTGTTCCTCATGTCAGTGAAGCCCCATCAGCCACACGCCGGGGGGCTGCTGGTGC